>NC_143416.1:13373000-13680416 GCF_059467195.1 Physcomitrium patens | reverse complement strand
GTGTACTTCAAAGAAATATTGGCAGAAGAAACTAAATCATTTGCCTTTGAATCTCATGGAATTGGATGTATGGATCTAAATATCATAATACCTATGATTATTTTTACTATATCACATGTACTTTGGAATTTGAAGCCAATTCCAATGCCAAGGATATATTTATCAAACTTAGTAGAATTATTAAAAGAAAAGATAAAGATGAAGATTTTAGAGCCTTTTTTTGTATTATATTCTAGTTGATGGTTTATAATACCTAAGAAAAATGGATCATTATAATTTATTCAAGATATACAGCCAATGAATGTAAAAAATATCAAAAATACAAGAATTTGACCAATAGTGGATGAGTTTGCTGAAATATTTGTAAAGGTAATCTATTCAATAGATGATTTATATTCAAGCTATGATCAATTTCAACTTTTAATAAGGAGTAGAGACATAACAACAATGAGAATACTACTTGGATTGATTAGAATATGTACTCTTCTTCAAGTTACTACTATTTTAGTTGCATATATGATAAATAGAATGAACAAGGTATTGAGGGATTTTATTCTTGAAAAAACTATGAATTTTTTTGGATGATTTTTTTATTAAAAGATGCAAAAAAGAAGACAAGGACAAGACTTTAGATAAGAAGGAGTATTGCAAGTATGTTATTAATCGTATATAAGATTGTAAAAAAATATTTACTTGGCTTGAAGAAGTCTATCTTACATTATTGGATGTAAAATCTACATTTGGAATATAAAAGATTGTAATTATTGGACATTTATGTGGATTTTATGGAAGGAAAATAGATCCAACTAAAGTTGATGTAATTAAAAGAATGATAAAGGATTGCAGTTCTTTAACAAAAGTTTGTAGATTTTTAGGTGCATGTCTCTTTTATCACATTTGGATTCCTCATTAAGTTCACATAGTGGATCCATTATATAAGTTGTTATGTAAGGATTATTGATTTAAATGAAAAGAAAGGCATATTAAAGTAGTACAAAGATTAAAGAAATTATTAGCATTACCTCCAATATTGAGAAAAATTGATTATAAATACAATAGATTAATAATTCTTATAATAGATACTAATCTAATTTCTATTGAAAGGATTGTAGGTCAAGATGATTTAAATAGATATAGATTTGTAGTCCAATTTAAAACTAAGGTTTTAAATATTTGCTAATGTGTATATTCACAAGTGAAAAGAAAATTATAAGAGATTGTTTCAACTATGAAAGCTAAAAAGGATTATTTGATAAGTGTAGTAGTGATGATTGAAATAGATTATTTGTCTTTATTTGAAATGATTATTAATTGTATAATATCATATATTATAATGTTGAGATAGATACTTATATCAAATCATTAAATTTGGAATTTAAGCATGTTGTAGAAGAAAAAAATTTAGTAATAAATATGTTATCTCAAGCAAAATATAATGGAAAAGATGAGATAATTATAAATATTGATGATGTGGATATAAAATTTTATTTGGTTTCACAATTAAATAAAAAAGATAAGCTATTACATGAAAAAAATTACAAATGAGAGTTATTAGATATTCGACATTATTTGCACATATTAACCAAGCATAGTAATTGGTTGGTTGAAAAATTTAAACAAATCAAGAAAAAGTCATAAAAGTTTATATTACAAGGAGGATTTCTTTAGAAGAGGCTAAAATCAAATATTAAAATACCACAACAAGTAGTAGGTACCAAAGAAGATCAACAAAAATTATTCAAAGAATTTTATGATAGTCTATAGGTGGAGCATAGAAGAATTTGAGCTACTTTTGCTAAATTAAAGGAACAATATTGATAGAATAATATGTATTAAGATATAGTTTTTTTTGTAGAATCTTGTGTAATTTGTCAAATGTATTTAAATATATAACATTGAGATGGTCTACATCTAATATAACTTTTAATTATTCATTTTAAATGGGTTGTGGATTTAGTTATTATGCAAATAGGAATATGATAAATGAGGTATTTAATTTTGGCTTGTGAAGATTTATCAAATCAAGTAAAAGGTGGGATACTAAGAACAAAGTCTATAGAAAGAATTTGCAAGTTTTTGCTTGAATATGTTTATTTATTTATAACAGTAATTTAGATAACCACTACAATACCTTGTAGAAGTTTTAAAAATGATGGTTTAGACCATATATAGTGTTATTAGTCTATAATAATGCTACATATTTATTAAAGAAGTTGGATGATATAAGATTGATGATACTTATTATTGACAAGTAAGTAAAGATTTTCAAAAGATAAGATAGAAAAATCAATGTGGAGGATTATGCTGAAGATATCTATATTTTTGAAGAAGATAATTGTATTGAAGTGGATGATATAAATAATAATGAAAGAATTAATACAAAAATTGAAGGAGTAGTGCAAGGCCAATTATGACATATAGTTCATTTGGCGTATATCAAAAGATGTATATGTTCAAAGGAGATAGATGTCATATTATTATACGACTATGTGATAAAAATATAATCAAAAATAAATTTTTAATTAATATCCATTCAACTTGATTCAATAATAATTCAAGATATTTAAACATGGATTTTATAAAAGCTTCTTAGTTCATTTTCTTGTCTTCATTGCTAGTAGATTAAAAGTTGGTTAGTAATTTTATCTTCTAGGTTGTAAAAAATCTTTTATAAGAGTAAAGAAGACTTCACTTTTGCCTCTATATATACTATCTACCTAAAATCTATGTGGTGATGTTCTATAGGACCTTCAAAACGTGTTGACTTTGCACAATATGTATCTTAATTTGTAAAGGCAAGTTTTTTATATAGGTGCTACATAATTAGCTTATTCCACAAGCTATCAATATGTATAGTACATAGTTAACTTATTAACTAAGTTTATAATCTACCAATCAACTATAAACATATGTAAAGTCAAAGTAGTATTTATAAAGCTCCTAAGAAGCTTTTTTAGAAGATATTAAAAAATTAATCTATTTTTATCTACTTCTATCTATTCATATCACCTAAGTAACAATTATAATAAATATATATCCATGACATCTATGTTAATTAAATCTTAATCAAATCCATACAAAATCTTAAATCTTAATTAAATCATTATCAAATTCTAACCAATCTTGGATCTTAAACCAATTCTAATCAATTCTTAATTAATTCCTAAATGTTAAATAAATCTTAATAATATTATAGTATATGAAAAATTTAATAACTAATGATTGAATTATTACTTTGATTCAAAACTTTTATACTTTAATAACTAAATAAGCAACAAGCACAAAAATTTTGAAGAAGATTGCACATACCAATAGTAAGAAAAGATCTTAAAACCTCTCAATTATTGGCTACTTTTTTTTTGAATTAAATATTAATCTTTCAATATAAATTTATATGAGCTAAAATAAACTTGCACTAATTGGAAGTTAATTTCAGCTCACTACAAGTGAATTAATTATCAAAACCTTATAATTTTTAATTCTTATTTAAATCTTGATCAATATATTCTTAAAATTCTCTAAATCATCCGAGTAATCAAACAAATCTAACCTACTATTAACATCCAAGATTAATTCTTCACCAAGCCAAAAAAAACTATAGTGGTTTCTTTGCTGTGAGTAGACTTCCACCATAGTGTCAGTGTCCACCAACCCTACGTTAATACTAGATGAAGAATGGAATTGGTGGAGCAAGATTCATAAGCTCTGCATCGCTTTATTTACGTGTTGTAGGCCAACAATATTGTTGGTTGTATTGATTGTTGGAGAGGAGTCAAAACTCAATTGAATTCCACATACATCAAAAACTACATGAACGCTCGATCTAATAATCCTCTTCTTAGCATCCAACCAAGATATATTTTCTTTTGATTATTAGTTGAGATTGCTTGATTGCAATATTGAATCCTGTAGAACTTGATGCACCAAACAAATGATATTACCAAAGGAATCAGCTTATGTCATCTTCATGCTAATGGTACAATCCACGTGAGAAAGGGCATATAACACTCTTCCTTAAATATACTCCTTATTCGACACCTAACACAATTCTCTAATAGAGAATCCCAACATGGCCATCATACCATCTCTCATAGAAGTCCTTGTCCAAACTAGAGTTTCAAGTAATGCTCTATAAATATAAATATATATATATATATGTATATATATATATATATTTATAAATAAAAGTCTCTTGTAGTCTCTACAAAGTAAATAGAAGTCTCTTCTACAAAAGGCAATATTAAGATATTTTTACTATCTTTCTATCATTTATCATTATTTTTTTATTACATCTTTTTATAAGGCTCTTCTATAATGACATCCATATTTTTATTTTTTATTATATAATTGTATTACTACATGACAATATATAAGAAACTTACTTTAGTAGTTAAGACATATATCTTGTAAATTAAACACATATTGGAGGTTCTATAGAACATTGCTATATAGCTTTTAGTTAGATAGTATATATAGGAACAAGAATGAAGCCTTCTTTACTCTTATCAACTCCTTTCTTGCTTTTAACCTAGTTTAAGGATCTCTAATTTTCTTATCTTTTGGCAATAGCCATTTTATGTCATTTTTGAATATATATATATATTCTTATTTTTATTTTTTCATCTTTCTTTAATGAAAGTCTCACTTGTTTATTTACTTTTGTTGAGTTCTTATCTTTAACACCTTGATACAAATAAAGTCTCTATATTTGATATAATATTTCTTTGTAATCTAAGATAATAATAAATATTATTAAAACAAAGTTTAGCTATTTCTTCACTTGTAATAGTTTTTGTATATAATAAAAAGTATACCATTTTGGTAAAATAATCTACTATCACAAATATAGAGATGTGTTAATTTGAGATTAAAAGATTTGTAATAAAATCCATTGAAAGAAAAGGTCATGGTTATTTTAGTATTGGTAATACTTGAAGAAGTCTATAAGGTCAATGATAAGGAGTTTTGATGTTAAACAAACATCTCATGATTGAATAATATTTTTAAAGTGCCTTCTACATTTGAGGTCATCAAAAATCTCTATTAATTAACTCTAAAGTCTTGTAGTATTTAAAATGTCATATAGTTAGATAATCATGACAAGCTTAAAGAACATATTATCATGCTTTGTTTTTTAGAACATATAATCCTCTTTTGAAATAAAATAGATTATTCTTGAATTTAAATTTAGAAATATCATAAGATTTAGAGAATTTGATTATAATATCATGAACAAGAAGATCTAAAAACATACTTAGCTGAACTTTCTTAAAAAAAAGTTCAATCAACACTTAGTATTGATTCTGAAGCTCAAAGATGAAATTACTCTAGTTTCAAAAGAATTATTTGTTGTTAACCAAAAGTTGCATCTCTTTCTTTTTATATATTATAATAATAATTGACAAATCTTATTATTTTTTTAATTGATAAGTGAACTTGAATTCAAATTTAGATAAAGACATGTTTTAATGGGCTTAGCAATAATTAAGAATACATAATGGCCTAAAATACTTAAGGTTCTTGTAATTAGTTGTATTACATGAAGTTTGTTTGAAAATGCATTGAACACCTAATTGTAAAAGGTAAAATAGAAATTACAACAAAAAGGTCTTAGCAACTCTAATAGAATCTTAAATAAATTCTAATTAAATCTTAATAATATTAAATAAATTTTAATTATATATGAAAGAAGTCTTAAAGAAATTATAAAAAATAAATAAGAAAATATAAGTTAATCTTAAAGAAAATATATATATTGTTCTAAAAAATTAATAAATAATCATAAATAAATAATAAAAAACTCTTTAAAAATTATAAAATAGAAAATCTAAAGAAATAATAAAATATTAAAGAAATATTTAAAATAGAAATATTAAATAAATCACAACTAAATCTTAATATAATTTCAAAAATATCTTAATGAAACTCTAATCAAATCCTAATAAAATCTTAAACCAACTCTAATCAAATCTTAAATTATAAATCAAATTCCAAAAAAATCCTAAATTCTAAAAAAATCATAATCAAATCCTAAACTAAACTTTAATAAAATCCTAATTAAATATTAACCTTAAATTAGTTTATAATCAATCCTATAGGAGATTGAAATCTCAATAATTGATAATTTAAGCATAAATTTTAAATAAAGTTTTTTTCATATTTCAATTAATGAAAAATTTAAAATTATCACAATTAATTTAAAAATGATCAAACTTACCAAATAGAAGATAATTCCTAAAATTTGCTTAGATGTTGGCCAGCCTCCTTTTCCAACATTGATGTGAATCTCCTAGCTCTAATATCTCTTAATTTCAAAGTATAATGGCTTTCAAAAATTTTAAGGTTGTACAAAATCAAGTCAACTCCTTTTGTAAAATATTTGAATTCAATCAACATATAAATTAATCTATATTTTAGAAACCCTCATTGATCCTCTAAATTTCAATTCTAAGAGCCATGATTTTTTTAATTTTAATAACCTTTGAATAAATCATTAGATCAAGCTAAAAATAATGAAAAATATTTAAAACAATACTTGTCACATAATCACAAAATTTTACTTGTAGATCATTTATAAATCTAATACAGTTCTTCAAAGTTTAAATCTTTTATATTTCTTAAGATCTTAAGGAATCCCAAAAAAAATTCTTTTATAAGTCTCAATTATTCTAATAGAAAAATCAAAACAAAAATATTAATTTTTTGAATAATGATTTCTAAAAACCTATCAAATGTTTATTTGATAGTGTTTTTATTTACTTCTAAAAGACGACTAAATATCTTATTATTGATTAAAAATCTATGTATTTTATTATTTTTAATTTATTTGTTTTTTAAAATAAAATAATATTTTTCATATATAAGGTTTATTCACAAATCTACACATATTCTTCAATCTTTGTTGGGAATCCTAAAATACTTAAAGCATGAAACTAAATTATAAAATATTTCATAAAAAAAGTCTGATTAGATTAATGATTTACTAAGCATTAAAATTATATCGCCTTATATACTTTTAAGTATTTATGCTTATATTTATATATACATATTATTTTAAAGATATCTCATCATTGTTCTCTTAAAAATAATTGTATTAAGTATAATTTTAAGATAGTTCATAGATTTTTAGATACATACATTCTGAATTCTAACATAAATTTACAATATCCCACCCATTAATATTTTTGTTTTGATTTTTCCATTATTTATTTTATTTTCCCAATGTTATTTAATAAGTGGCAACAGGTAAGATTGTAGCAACTTTGGTGATACGGTGCACTCTATCCTTGCCATTGTTAGTTTTTCTTTGAAAATTTGAAAATGTTTCGTACTCCTTCACAGCACAATCAAAAATTCACATCATACCAAACTACCAATGACTTACAATTTCCACTTCATCCAAACATGTAGCTCCAATTAAGTGACAAAACATGAATTTGAAAGAATCATTCCAATTCAATAAAAAATCAGTTATCTGCAGATAACCACAGTGATACCAAACAAAATGCAAGTGTTGTGAAAATGAATATGCACAGAACTGCACACTCCGGAGTTTCGCTGTGTCTGATTGAGTGTGAAGGTTGTATACTAAGCGTCCAACGAATCATACTACGACATGGAATCTTCACATGAGAGGACAGCAGAAGCTTAGAGGATCGAAATGTGATCGAAGCTTGGAAGGTTTATGTATAGAGTGGTAAGAATTCAGTGGAATTGATCGACATCGACATGTCTGATCGACGATCAGTAGCTATGTGGGTAGATTGGTCGCCAGTAATTGCCGGAAGGTGGTACAACCTTCATGTTGAAGGTGGTCTCGGTGTCGGTAAGCAGATTCGGTTACTACCGCTAATAGATTTACAACTTAAGAGGCGAGTGATTGCACAACGAGTCCCACTCGTTGTCTCTGACGTGAACCCACTGAGTCCTGTGATTTGGTTTGATTATTGAACGTATAAATGTGCGGTGTCAGTATAGTATAGTTCATGCGAGGGTTGCTGCCTCAGACAACGGACGGATTCCCTATTGCTAGATATTACGTGACTGGAAGATGGGATTGAAAACGATGACTCGCAAAACTCATGTTAGTCTACAGTGTTTGCTCATTGTTTCCCGGCCACAACTTTCGATTGGAACTGTCACCGTAATAGCTGAGATACCATTTTACAAACTTCTTCAATCCCGTGTCGAGGTTCGTGACAGGTTTGTAGTGGAGCTGCAATTCGGCGGACGAGATGTTGGCGTGCGTGAATGGGACGTCGCCGTTGCGAGGCATTTTGATGGTCTCACGCTTGGCTTTCACTTTGAGGTATTTCTCGAGGATGTCGACGAGTGTAGGGACGGTGACTGGGGATGTGTTGCCCAGGTTGAAAACGCGCAGCATGGCCGGACCGGACTTCTTGCCGCCGCTGCCTGTGCTCTTCTCGGCTGTGTCCAACGAGGCAACGCATCCCTTCACGATGTCGTCGATGTAGGTGAAATCGCGAGCAAGGTCTTTGCCTCCCGCGCCCGAGTAGATGCTGATCGGCTTTCCCTTCAGGATGTCGCGGGTGAAGGAGAAGTACGCCATGTCGGGTCGCCCCCATGGCCCGTAGACGGTGAAGAACCTGAGTCCCGTGATAGAGAGACCGTAGATGTGGTTGTATGTATGAGCGATCTCTTCTCCTGCTTTCTTTGTAGCTGCGTACAAGCTCGCGGGTTGATCTGTTCGATCGGCCTCGGAGAAGGGTACCTGCAAGCGAAACGGAAGGAATCGTGAGGATAAACCCTATGACATCTGTCGGTGATGCCATCTTTGACAGATACTAAGAGTTGTGCTCAGAGCTGGTGAATTGTGTGCATACCTTGGTGTTAAGTCCATATACAGAGCTTGAAGAAGCCCAAACGATGGCCGGCTGTGGATTAGTGGCCTTGCAAACCTCAAAGATATTCACCAATCCTGCGATGTTGCTGTGAATGTAGGATTGGGGATTTTGCATAGCATACCGCACACCGGCTTGAGCCGCCAGATGCATTACATGCGTGAATTGGACAACATCGAAGAGGCTTTCGATAAGGAACTTGTCGTTGATGTCACCTTCGACAACGAACACGCCATGCTTGTTGAGAAGCTCCTGTCGAGCTCGTTTCAGAGACACCTCGTAGTAACTGTTGAAGTTGTCGAGTCCTACAACCCCGTCACCTCGCTTCTTCAAGGCCAGGGAGACGTGAGTGCCGACGAAACCCGCGGCCCCCGTGACCAACACAGTCAGCGCATTGTCATTTCGATTGGGAGAACCTGAATGGATAACCTTTCTCTCCCATTCATGATTGCGCTGGAAAACCTGCACCTTGAGGCTTCCATAACCTTGGCTACCCCTCGGCAAGCTCATCCATAGGAACACAGACACTGTCAATGCAAGAAGAATGGAAGTGATGCAGAGCAGCTTTGCCAACGCACTTGAATGCCATCTTGATGTCACCCGTCCGAAGTAGTTGCCCTTGTCCATCTTCACCTGCACATCACGAACGCAGCAATCCTCAAAACGTTGATACAAACGACGCCAAGTTTCACGACCATTACCAACTGATCTCTGCTCTGCTAGATCCCTTGTCTAAGAATTTCCCAACCATCAAAGCGATTGAGTCATTCCAAGTTCATTCGGATCTACCGACAAGGCAAGTTGCGCAATAATGTAAAGTTTGGGTCCTGGATATTCGAGGATTTTACCGGCTGCACAGGATCTTCAGGTAAAGAGTCTATGCTATTGCGTCTACAGTGCAACGTTGAACCAACTTTGCCGGGTGTGGACGGAAAGTCATCTTGCACTGTAGACGGAGGCATAATCTTGAGAAGGGGCTGTGGAGGAATTATTAACGTGGGAAGACCCCCACTTCGCCTGTCAATGAGTGCGTGAGCTGGGGCAATGCCCTCCTCGCTCTAGTGCACCCGTGCCCGTTCGCCAAATTACCCCCCCTAAGCACAAGATCATTGGAAACCACCGTCAAGACCGAAACCTCCAATCGGATCCAATGCAATTTCAGGCCAACATATCTCAGGATATTAGGTCGTCGCGCTCCAAGTATTGCATCCTGTGACGTGCAGCGATCCGTTGCAAACCAAGAGGACCCGATCTTCAAGTTAGGGATTGTTGCCAAGAATCTGAGAAGCTTCCACCTTCATACTGTGATTTGTGACAGGACGCATCTATGTTGGGTGTTGCTCATACATGGTCCTGCGAATTTGGTTTTAGGTCATAAACTATACACTGGCTGATACGTTTTCCGAGTGGTAACGACAGCTCGACTGATGTGAACACAAGAATTCGCACCCTCAAAGTACATCATTACCGCCAAAATGCAGACTACTAATCGCCCGGGTAAGAGCTATACCTCGACCGCAACTGAGTGGCAACAACGGATTCTAGTAGAATTGGATCTTCCATTTCCAGTGTATTCACTAAACAATCCAACCAGATCGAAGCTGTAGCTTTACTGCAATCTTCGATGAGAGGCTACTATGGTTCAATGCGATTTTCTCACTCTCAAAATTTACGAGTTCAGAATTCTACCAGATTTTACTTAAGCAATCAGGGAAGCCAGCTGAAACAATAATCGAAGACTCCAAAGAACTTAAACGCACAGCAATACAACGCCGAAAAGAACAGGCAGGGGTGAGGGGACAATAACTTGTTCATTTTATGTGGTACACATCGCAAGAGCTTGACAGCAATGACAACGAATCTCTGTTTGCGCCAGACAAATAACAGGTCCCTAGTGCTTCAAGCGGAGATTGATGGAGAGAGCGAGACGAGCTAAACGTGCGCCAGTGAACTTATCAGGCAAGACGAAGGCTTGCACACTGCGTGGAGAATACTAAATGGTTGTGATAGGTCTTAAGCCTAGAGTAGCAGCACGGGGAGGTGAAAGAGAGGGGCACATTCCTGACCAAACATTCACACGAATGTGAGGAGGGTTCGCACACGGCAAATCTCGACACGGGATGCAGATTCCAGCAGAAGGCATTCGAGTAGCTTTGTAGACATTTCCGAAGCCCAACTACACGAGAACGCAGATTCTACGTGGGGACGATTCAGAGAGTACACAACCTACATCAGTCGAAAACAAAAGTAAAACAAAAACAACGATGAGCTCCGCAGCAGAAGAAAGATGGCATTCCTGTCATCTTCCAGACAAGATCCATAAAAAGTCGGGAGAATGTCAGAACCAGGCGAACCTGAGAGATGTACCGAAGTGCGGGACGGCTGCGACCTCCCCTGGCACTGACTCACGGATCTACGCTCTAGCGCCTTGGGACTCACTTCTCCCAACAACAATCAATCGGCAGAGGCAGCGAGCCCTGCATTCGAAAAACTCCCTCGCCCAGCTAAGAAATCCTAGAATGAATAGCCTGCAGTCGGAGATGGATGTCACGATTCCTAGGGACTCGGAAGTGGCTTCTCTGACTCTCGCTCCGTTATTCGCTCTGGAACTGAGAGATGGCCGTTGCTATTTTCGCCCCTCCTGAAGATCTCCTAAACCTGGTCCGCTGCGTGTGAAGACCGAGCTCCAGCTTGCCGAACTTGAGGCGTGATGGTCTCGGCCAGGTGCCACCAAGTTGATACTATGGACTCCCCAGTTATCCGTTCCAGCGTGATCAATTGCCCTCTCACACTGTCATCTTGTTGCTCATGCGCAAGCCCACACATGCTAGCTTACGCGACACCATTATTATGGACTTGAATTCTAACTCGCACAAAACAGTAGCGCGGACAGGGCACCCCTGCACTCATTCGTGGATGGATGTCGCAGCGTCATTCAAAGGCTGATGGAGCCCCCGTGTTTCTATTCTTGGATCAGATGACCCCTAAATCTCTCCAGGCTTGTAAATCTGAAGGGCGGTTCTTGGCGAAAAAGTTTGCATGACACAGTTGTAATTATTTTTTCCCTTTAATTTCGTCGGCTTTCTCACGGTGTGCGCATTGTGTATCATATTGATGGGACCCTTCGTGCAAAAGCCTGATTCTCTAGTAATTTTCACCTCTGATGCGGCTTCAAAAGAATTCATTCAAAAAACGACAATTCGCATTAGTTTGGGTACACTTAATGCATTTCTGCTTGTTTTTGGGAGCAAGAGGTAGCAAATCTCGAAATCTCCTGTCCAACCATCAAACTGATAAAGCTTTTAGGCAGCAACAAGAGTAAAATTATGCAGATCGAACTATTTTTCATAAACAATAGTTTCGTGGACTACTGGCTTGTCACCAAACATGGTAAACGCCGTCGGTTGTGGCTTTCTCATGACAGCCCAATGTCACGTAGTCCTTGTCTTTTAGCCCGTTTCTTAGCTCCGCCATGGTTTCTATTTCCAGAAAACCCAAAATCATTTTACCCAGCTACCACAAGTTGCGAGTCAAGTTTGGGGAAATAAAAATACACACCCACTTCTGGCCCCTGGTCTGTCAGCTTTGCTTCTAATCTGCTGGAAGGGGGGTGGCACAGTCAGCAGCCTGATTGCTCGGCTTGCTCCATAACTGC
The DNA here is from genome assembly GCF_059467195.1 of Physcomitrium patens. NCBI lineage: Eukaryota > Viridiplantae > Streptophyta > Bryopsida > Funariales > Funariaceae > Physcomitrium > Physcomitrium patens. The sequence goes on along the minus strand of NC_143416.1, from coordinate 13,667,900 downwards.
GCGTGTAGTGTTGTTCGAATGCAAAGCAATCAAATCGTAGGGTTGTGCAGTGCCCTTGGTCTCTGGAACCAGGCGTGTCAGATGGTGGGGACAGCGCTGCAGCCAAGCAGATATTTTTTCCCACCATCTCATCTAATCCCCCCTTGTCTTTGACCTCGGAGGAAGCGAAAGCCCATTTGTATTGTTCCGGTTTGTACTCTGAGCAAACAAAGCCCTCTCACCACACCAGTGGCGAAAAAAGATATATATTAAACTGAACTAAACTACAAAAAACAGAAAAAAAAAATAATAACAATAATAAAAAGTAACCAAGGCAGAGCAGTTATTGTCCTCCGAAATCTGATAGGAGCTTCAATAGACGATCTTCATCGTAATGGCAACACTCTAGTGCACTCGGCAGACCTTTCTGACAGGGCCTGAACTCCCCCCCCCCCATCCAAGACACTGTTTACACATCGACGACCGAAGCTCTCGTTTGCTGCCTCGCAGCGAGACTCGCCTGAATTTGCGCGTCTGCTTTGACTGGCATCATCATCAATGCTTTCCCTCCCTGGGTGCAGCAAGTGCTGCCTGGAATCTGGACTCGTTGTTTCCCATACCTTCAGTTGAGTGTGTGGTTGCCTGTGCAGTATGAGTTCTAGATACCAGAGATGGGGTCGGAAGGGGGTTTGTTTTTGTAAGTCAAGGATACTGTGTCGACACAGAAGGAGGGTCAAATCCTTGTTAAGTTCCCAGTCCGGAATCGGTCTTGTGGGTCAGTTTTCATGGCCCCCAAAAACAAACACACACACACACCAGTGGTGCAATTCAGGAGGGTAAAGTTTTAGGTTGAAGCGGACGTAGAGTTTGGTGATGAGCGAAAAATGAATCCATATATATACATATATATATATATATATATATTTATGTGATTTAGAATACATAAAGGAGTTAATAAATAATATCCAGAAATCATAAAATTAGACATCTTTGAAAAAGTACAATAGAAGAAGCAAAAGAGATTCATGATAATATAGTATAACTATGTTCTGTGTAAGTTGTTGTCATGTTAAACCACAGAGAAAGTTTGGAATAATGTTTGTATTTTTTCAATTTGCATTGTACAAAAAATACAAAACTACAAACAAACAAAACACACATTATAATTTTGAATTCAATTTTTTTATCAAAATCATTCATTTTGTTGCTTTATTTAAATAATTATTATTTTTCTTTTAAACTATTTTTGTAATTTTTATTTTATTTTATTAGATCAAATTAATTTATTTTTTTAACACGTACATATATTTAAAATTATGTTGCCATGTTTTGTTTTTAATGGTGATATTATAATACATTGTTCTAGAAAAGAATTGTGATATTATTGTTATTTTACATTATGAATATTTATTTTAAAATTTTGAGAAATGGCAAGACAATGTAACTCAAAATTAAATATTTTTTAATATTATTTGATGTATATATATATGAAAAAGCCAAAATGTTCTAATGTTTACAAATTCCTTACTACTTGTTAATTACTTTTTATAATTATATCATGTTTTTATTTGAGCATTACAACATTAAAAAAATTAAACTTAAAAATGATAGCATTCAATCTAATATAAATTTATCATACTTGAAAGTCATTTAATTATTTCAGTTTCTTAGGGTTTACAAGTACATGAAAAACTTCTACTGTAATAAACATACTTTAAATATTTTAAAAAATAACCATGCTATAGTTTAAAGAGCTTACTTACTATGTTTGTTTCATTTTTTTCTTTTCTCTTTAACTACAGATTTGATTAACTGTATTGTTTAAAAACACAATTGAACTAAAGTGCCTAAAAATGTATTATCCAAAAGATTGTTTTAAAATAGAATTTATACAATGTCATTCCCTATGTTGTTAAATGCTATCATTTTTAAGTTTGATTTTCAAAGTTTGTTTAATGCTATCATTTTTAAGTTTGATTTTTATTTAAAAGATTCCATATTGTTGTTGCTAAAATATTTTTCTAAGATTTCAAAGTTTGTTGTAATTGACATCAAATATTTAAGAATGGCGAATTAATAATGAGCGATTGATAGTTCAAATCCCAACCATAAAATTTCCAACTCTGCCCAAATAGAATCTAGCATATAAACAATGAATATCTTATATTCAAAAAATAAGAAATAAAAATAAAAATGTTTCTGCTGTTATCACCACTATGAACATACACAAATGATGATCAAGACCATTTAAAAAATAAAATACTCTGTATGTTTTTGGTGCTGCAGTGCTTCATTATGGAATTTGGACTGAACGATGAAGCTGATCACTTAAACAACAGGCGTAGACAACCTTTTTGTGACAAACAAGAATAATACTGCTTTGGGTTAACCCTGTGCACCATTCTCAAAACCACGAAATGGCACACTGTCAGAATGAATCCAAAGAAGCGCTGTGACTTCCTAGTTTCACCGTTTCATGCTGTCAGATCCCAATTGAGTCATCCCTGCAATCTGATTTGCAGAAAGCTTTTAGTTTTCTATGATTGGATTGCACGCAGTATGAATTCCTGCTTCAGTCCTGCAGTTTTCTGGAGTTTTTCTGGAGTTCTAGGGAGTGGATAAGTAAGCATCTGACGCACAAGTATCACCGTTCGTGTGTGTGATAACACGCAATGCTTGCTGTGAGTAATAGAAGAGTGGAGATGCCTGAACATGTTGCAATTGTCTGATTAGCACTGACAGCGTCGACCAGCGTGAGAATCAGCAATTCTGCAGATCGTTAAACGGCTTCTAGTCGAGAGTTGAGAGAGCTGGGTGAGCAGAGCCAGACCATATCTTGCAAATCCCCACACAGGTCAACCGACAATCAAGAGGGTTGCCACCAGTAAGCTTCTTCTCTAAGCTAGTTCAGTTAGAGGCGATCATTGTAAACATAGGGAAGTTATCAACCACATTCGAGGTTACATTATCCATGTTTTGTATTAAAACTATGTCGTCACGAGGGGGAGGGAGGGAGGGAGGAGGTTAGTGCAGCAGCGGTGGTTCTAACTGCCGCTTACCCTCAAGCTTTCACCCACCTGAAGCAATCTTGGATACCCATTCAATACCATATCCTAGGCCATGCCTGAAAATTTGAAGACATAGTCAACCAATTTTTAGACATTTGAACACTATGTTTTTACTCAACCGTAGATGTTCCGAAAATATATCGAGTCCAGGACGACCATCAGAACCAATGGCAAAAACACTTTGGAGGAAGATTGAGTCTGCATGAGAAGGCTCAAGGATCTGCTGTCCATAGCCGCTGTTCCTTTATCATTGGTTGTGATCAAATAGATTTGCATCTCACTTGCCGTTTGCCGATGGACGAAGAGGTCATGCACCCCGCATCTAAGACAGGAGAAATCCGATTTGTCGAAGCCGTCTGAGGGCCGGATCCAACCTGTAAGGTCCAGTGGAGGTGGAACGAGGCTGCCAGTCTTCTTCTGGTAGGTGAGATCCATGTCGCTAGTAAATGAAAGACCTTATGCTATGTAAATCTGGGATCCCGAGTCTCACCACTTGTCGACAATGCACTGAGCTTGCCCCTCAGGGTTTGGACCTCAGACGTAGTGAGACAGATCTACCCTGGCGCGCACTCCGCCCTACTTATGGTTCCCATGCTCAGACAGACACGCAGAAGATCGCACATCAATCTGAATATACCTCGTGCCGCGTGTGTACCACAGCGATGATCGAAAAGGTCCAGAGGAATGGCGCTGTCAGCTTCGGAACAATGCCGAATCTGCACTCAGCGGGATGGTGACACGAGAAGTTCAAAACAGCTGTGCCCACATAATCGATGAGTAATCTGTGGGAAAAACAAAGAAGTCGCGAAACGGACCACATCTCTTCGCGTCTCGGACACCGCCCAACAACAGTCATCGATCACATCTTTGAAGCAAAGACATGCATCCGTTGCCCTCGGAACCCTCACAAACAGTCCAGATACTTCATCCACTGCAGCAATCAAGACTGGGAATGAGATTCCGCCGAGCTCGGATCGAATTCGAGCCATGTTGCAGCGGAGAGCTGGAGTGTCGGGATCCACCCAACTTTCCCGACTCATAATTCCCAGCCGACTAAAACGGGCTTCCCATCATGTGATACAACTGAAGCAAGACAACATCGCAGCCTGTGGAGCTTACCAGCGTCAGTGATAAGAATGTGAGATGGGACTGAGAGATCCTGAATGGCGGTGCTGCCTGATAGATCAGGCACAAAAACAGTTCGTAAATTTGCCTGGACAAATACATCGTTGCCTTGGGAATCGGTGCTAGCGATGATTTGGAATGCAGAGCTTCGAGGAAGAGTTTCTGTGAGATGTTGCGACTCTGTCCTTGTTTTGTTTGTTAGATCTGGTTCCTTTTCTATATCCGGAAGATACTTTCAAGTGTTGTCTTCATTGTTGGATGGGATTGTTTCAATTGTTGGAATTTGTTAAACAACACCATTTTATTACCATCTTCACATATCCGCATTAATCCATCCACAATAAGATTTTTATTTGACACTAAGTGGGTGAATTAGTCAAGATTAGAAGAAGAATATTAAACAATAGAGTTCAAGGTCCTACTGCTTTGAGGTCGGAGCAACTTACCAATTTTATATTGTATACTGACTTCGTGTAGTCTCTTCTATTTTTCATCCAAATTGCAAATCAGAAAGCTACTACGAAAAAAAATTATTATTATTTTTTGTAAAAAAATTGTATTTTGTTCCATTGTTATGTCATTTATAGATTTTGTAATTCTAGTTGTCATCCACATTTTATCCCAATTTTTTGAGGAAAGTAACCATAAATTGTGATTTATTTTTACTCTTCCTACTAATTGGTTTTTTATAAAATTTGTTCGTATTCAGTTAAATTCAATTTTTTGATATTTTTTGTTTTCCATCTTTTATTTTTAAAAACCATAGTATTTTTCTAGATTTAAATGAATTATAAACTTATGAATTTAAAGAACATTTATAATATTATAAAGTTTTTTGATCTTAAAATAAATAGTTAGTAAAAATTATTTGTAAGAAAATACATGTTAAAAATTCCATGTTAGTAAATTTATAACTAATTTTTTATAGAGAATAAGCCAAATTTTATTTATTTGTGTAATTTTTGACATTTTTAAAATCCATGTAATACTAATTAGTTAGCTTATGATATATGCATAAACCAATTAAAAAAATTAGATTAAGTTTGGTTCTTTATTTATTGATTTATATTTTCAAATGTCAAATCAATTGAATAAGCACAGAGTTTTATTTAAAAATAAAACCTCTAATCTATTTAAAGTTTTTTTTTAATTTTAAATTTAGTTAAACATACAACTATATATATTCTATAAAACTAGTGGTAGAAAAAATATTCAAATTTAAATTTAAGATTTGTCCATAAAAGAATTAGAAATTGATTGCTAGATGAATACATATAAAAAAGTTTTAGACATTGACCACAATGCAAACAGGAATCAGAGTCATATGTCATTGACCTTGATATAAAGATAACTACCAAAAACTTCTACTATTATAAAAAATCACAGTAAGACAAGTTAAATTAACTTTGATGCAATCTAAGATCTAAAAGACATAGGATCTACAACTTTCTTATGAATCAAACATAAAAGAACATAAGTACAATGAACATTATACACAAACAAGTTAAAATTGCATGATTTAGTAAAAGATTTATGCAAATTAAGGCTAAGAAAAATTATTTAATCAGATAATAAGATTCATGCAAACAACACCTATGCAGCCTCAACTAATAATAAAAAGCAATTTCATAAAAAAAAGTAATAAAAAAAAAAAAATCCTAATAAAAGAAAAAGAAAAAATTGAAGATATAAGACAATGTGTTAATATATGATAAAAAATGATGGATCATTCTAAGAATCAAGATCATATAAACTTTCAATTACCTTTCTATTCTACATTCATTCTACTTATAGCTAATAGTTTATTTATCGAGAAAAAGATTCTTTAATATGATATTAGCTATCTAGTTCTATTGTATTTCTAATAGAATATGTGGTGTAAGGCTAATTAATCTTAAAAAAAGAGTAGAGAATTGAAATAAAAACTTATATTTTAACATTGAAGAAATATTTATTCTTTTTTAAAATAAAAAACCAAGTATTTATTTGGTGACCATATCAAAAAAATCATAATCATCTTTGATAACTTAAAATTTATATTATAAATATAAAATAGAAAATATGTTAAAGATATAAGATAATTCTAAATTAAAATTGTTAAGTTTTTCATAAGTAATAAAAATTATAGGTAGAGATAATATAAAGTAATTTATATTTAATAGAATAAGAAATAAATATTAAAAATAGATTTATAGAAGATAAAAATAAAGACTTGATTGAGTATGAAATATATATAAATATATCAAAACATATATATATATATATATATATATATATATATCAAAATATATATATATATATATATCAAAATATATATATATATATATCAAAATATATATATATATATATATATATATATATATATATTAGATTTCAATGTAGGATCTATATCAATAAATTTTGAATGAATTTTATTTTTATTTTTATTTTGTAGTTATTTTTACAATGTACTCTATTTTAAAGCCATATCAATTTAAAAAATAAAAATTCGAATTAAGATATATAAAAAATAAAAATTCGAATTAAGATATATTTTATAGATAATAATAAAAAATTATATAAATATAGATAGTTATAATTTTATTAATTTTTAGGAAGTAATAGAAAAAACACTTAGACTACTTATAAAATATTTAAATTTGATAATTTCTACATAATGGAATTAAATATGTAGGTTATTTTTACATCTTCAAATAATAATTATTATTTAAAAAAAAAATATTTATACTCATTAAATAATTTATTTAATAAAAATTTAAAAAATTATAGTTTAGTTTTTATTTTTTTACAGATATTTTCTTATAGTATCAATTTTTAAATTAATCTAATAAGAATTAAGAAAAAATATTTTTTTAATAAAAAAAAACTTCTATTCATATATAAGCATTGTGAGGGTAAATTTCTCACTCAATTCAAATTATAAGACGACCTCAATTAAGAGTTTTTTGTAATTGGTGGTGTGAAGTGGAAAATACAATAAATAAGAATAAAAGAAAAAACAATGCAAGATAAGTGCAATCAAGCAATTGCATACAACAAAAGTAATTTATAATCTATTCATTGAGTATTTACCTAATAAAATATATAATTAAATATTAAAAAATATATTTTTAATTAGATAATTTTATTATATTTTTGATGACATAAGAAATATTTAAATTCAAATTATTATTTATAATTTATAAATATTTAAAGATAAAAAATAAAAAATAAAAAAGTTAAGTAAAAATACTTTACTTCAAAGATAATTTACTTATAGATCAAGGATTTAAGCCTCACCAAAATTCACATGTAATGTATATAGGTTTCTTAAAGAAGCCTTGAGGCATTAGTCTTATCTTTCTACCTACATTCAAGGTTATCACGGACATATAAATTTATTCTAATAGTTACTTATATGATTAGGTAGAAGTACATAAAAATAAATTAATTTTATAAAGTCCTCTAGAGAAGCTACTTAGAAGCTTTATAGATGCTATTTTGACTTAAGATGTATTTATAGGTTACAAACTTGGCCAACAAGTTAACAACATATTGATAGCTTGTGGAGCAAGTTAACTCCGTATAATAGCTTATGAAACAAGTTAATAATGTGGTGCATACATAGATAACTTGCCTTGTAAGTTAAGACATGTGGCTAGAAAAGTCAACACATGTTGGAGGTCTTATAGAATATTGCCATGTAGTTCTTAATTAGAGAATATATATGGAGGCAAGAATGAAGCCTTCTTCACTCTTGTCAATATCTTTCTAGTCTTTGGTCTTGTTTCAAGTCTTTCTAGTCTTCTTGTTTTTGGCAATAGCTATTTTAGTTTAATGTTGCATCACATTTTGAGTGACTTTTTAATTCTCTTCAGTGATACAAGAGTGTATTGAAGATTTTCTTTTTTTGAGATTCATATCTTTCACAGTTTGACAAGAGTACTAACATACTGTTTCTATCTTGTTTTAAAAGTAAGTAGATTACCTCACTTCTATTGTTGTATTTTGAAGGTTATGAACTATCCATCTTTAAATAAAAAATCTTATTCTCTAATATTGATCTTTTTCTTAAAGAGAGTAGATTATTCCTCTTTGTAGAAATTTTTATTAGAGGTTACAAATTACCTTTGTCTAATTTAACTTTTTGGATTTATTTGAGTTGTCTATGAAAGGAAAGATTATGGATGCTATTCCTAGCAAAAGTGAGAATAGATTTACAACTATTATGGATCTTCATGAGCTTGTCAATATTCTTAGGATAGAAATTTCAAGCATCACTAACATCAACCATGAAAGTACTACTTCTATACATATAGAAGAAGTCAAGAGTCTATATCAAGAAGTTATGTAATTGAGGAAAACAAGTCAATCAGTCTCACAACCAAATTTACGAGGTCTTCCTTCTACATGCTTAAGTGAGGCAAGAATTAGTATGCTCAAGAAATTTGATGGAACAAGATGAAAAATTTGAGGATTTTTACAATAGGTTAAGCTTTACTTAAGGTTACATCTTTTCCAATATGCGGATGGATTTACTCAAGTCGACTTCATAGGCACACTTCTATCTGGAAGTATTCTTTCTTCGTTTGTATCTTTGATGAAAAAAGATTAACAATTTCTTTATGATTTAAATTCATTCTTAAAAATTTTTATAGCCTCATTTAGAGAAAGTGATCAAGAACGAATAGTAGAGACCAAATTCTTATCTTTACAATAAGGATCACCATCAATTACCACATATGCTGCTAAATTCTAAAACTTTGTTTGCAATATGGATTGGAATGACAAAGTACTTATCAATCAACTTTGATATGGGTTGAAAGATAGCATTTAAGATTTGTTATTGACAATGTCGAAAGTAGAATCTTTGCAACAATTTATTATTCAAGCCATTGCATGTGAAAATTGATTATTTAAAATGCATCAAGAATAAAGATTTGGCTAGAAAAAAAATAAGTAAAGTAATGGCAGCACCTTTCAAGTTTTCTGAAATACATTCATCAAGGCTGAAACCAATGCAAATTGAAAAAATATATTTTAAATCTCTTACGGAGCAGGAAAAGGCTTGATATTATCAGGATTGAGAGAGTTTGCCTCAAGAAAGCATTGGACTCTTGGTTGACACTAATTGCTCAATCAAGTCTTGAGATATGAAAGACCAAGTTTGTATATATATATATATATATATATATATGTAACACTTTTAGATGCTATTACATCAAATATATAAGTCTTAAGTTTTTAAAAATCCCAAAATATGATAAAACCTCTAAATCCTTAAATATCCTTACAGGGTATTATTCCTGAACTTCAAAAACTCATATCTTCCAATTGGACCATTCAAACACATTTTTAATATAATAGCTTCTCCAAAAGGTTTTAGCCAAAAATTTGTCCAGAAATTCAAGATATGGCTCAAACCATTACTATGAACAAAATCACTTATTTATTGCCTTTGATTTGGATGTACTAACTTCAATCCTCTATAACTTCTTTATTCAAACTCCAAATTCATCAAATAGAATATTAAAAGTATAGTCAAAATAGTATTCTCTGCAATTCTAATTGCCAATCTTTTGTTGCTTTCTATAAATATATGTTATGCCCCAAAGAGTGACAATAGGTATGAAATTGACACTTTAACTTTGAGTGCCAATAAATCCTTCATAAAAACTCCAAATCATACAAAATTTACACCCAATTTGTATCCAAAATTCCTAACTTGCTGATCCTAGCTTCCAAAGCTCAAATAACTTTGAAAAAGAAACCCTAATCTCTAATAAGGCCTCGGATAGCCTCCTTGAAGCCCATTGGGTATGGCCTTCGACCAATAGGAATGAAGATTCTCATTCCTTATCTTCATCCAACCATACCTTACTTTCATCCCTCCCAATAAGCCTCCTACTAGTTAAGATTTTTTTCTTTAGACTCTAATCTCTTCTCTAGGCTTCATACTAAACATTTAGGTCTTATAATTTTTTAAAATATTATAATCAAAAAAGATAAAATTCAAAATAAAGTTTCTTAAATCCACTCTCTTTAAATTAATATATTAACCATTCTAACATACACCAAGACTTATAGATATATTATATGTTCTAATTAATTTTTACATATTATAAGAAATTAGAGTACGACATCCACCCCCTTCAAACCTACACATCCTTTGGTATATACCAATCTTACTATCTCTTTCTTCTTCATCTTCATCTTTTTTTATATTTTCTTCTTGGTCTAAATATAGTATTTTAAAATTTGAAAGATTACTTAGAATAAATCTGCCATCTCTTCTTTTAAATGCCTTGATCCACTTTCCAGCTATAGGTAACTTCAACATTGTACCATCTAACTCACAAAATATATATGTTTCATTGTGTTTCATTGTTACAACTATATATGATTCAAACTGTCTTCAAGTAATTTCTTCTATATATTACATTGATGGTTTAAAGTACCATTAGAAACTTTTATTTATATATCTTTTATATTATTTAAAACTTTTAATATCTATTTTTGGTTGATATAAATAGACCATATTCTCCTACCAAAAAGTCTCCTAGACATGATTTTTTTCTCAGAGTCATGAACAATCAAGCTAAAATCATATCTTTAAGCTCTCTAAGCTTCTTTTTTGTCCAAAATAAATAATAATAATCCACCTTTTCTTCTTTATCACATTCAAAGTTGTAATTATTAGCATAAATAAGTACCTTTATATCCTTATGAACCATCTTTTCATTTCTTATTTCTCCAACTATGTATTCTTGAATTTAGATGGTTTGGACTTTTTTGTTAAGCCTTGCACTTCTCTATATTCAAATTCACCTTGATTTTGGATAGATGTTGTATCCATAACAACCTCCTTATTACTCATATTTATTCCAATAAATATTTGTAAAACTTCATCTTTCATTTCTTCATTCAAAAACTCTTCTATTTCTTCAACTTCTTCTTTTTGAACCTCATTAGAGTCAATTTTTTGCTCTTTTTTGTAGCCATCATTGATCATAGGATCACATTTAAGAGCAAATACTTGACCAATCTCTTTTTCTTTATTTATAGTTATCCAAGTATCCAATGCTTCTGCTATAATAGCTTCAGCTTTGATTTTGCTAACATCATCCTTCTTCTTCACTTTGTCTTTCTTTTACCATTCTTTTGGTATTGATATATCTTAAAGATGAGCAAAAGAAGGCACTTTCAGTAGCTTTTATCCTTCATAAGCTTCTTTATTACTAGGAGACCTCTTTTTGCTTCCAAGTTCAATAACATCCCCCTTATAAATAGCTCTATCTCTTTTTTCTTCAACCATGGCATCATACAAATCATCATCATATTTGTTTCCATATAAATATGCTTTAATACTAATAGCATCAACTAGATCATTCTACCCAATCATTTTTTTGATAGCTTTAGCTCCCTTCATCATAACTTTTGTAGTTAGTAGAAAATTAGCCTTAATTGCTTTTTGTTCAATTGTTATAGAGTAAGACTCAGCTCCTTCTCCTTGTATAGCATTATTTTTTGATATTTGATCTTCTACGAATTTTTTCATGCCACCTTTTTCAAAATTAGTCTTTAAAGGCTCATCTGACCCTGTGAGTCTTATCTTGCCCTCTTTGAAATATATAATACTACTCTTGATTGCAGTCTTATAACTATCACATTCACCTTGCTTGTGATTTGAATTGTCACACCACATACATCTCTCCACAAATCCTTTTGAGTCTTCAATTATCTTTGATGAGCTTGCTATCTGAGATTTCTTCAATTTAGCCATTTTCACCTTCAAAGCTTGTATACTCTTAATCAATTCTTCAAGAGTATCATCTTTGATAGTCTTGATCATTTTTTGAAGTGGCACTTGATTCTCAGATGTAGGCACTAGTTCAAATCTTGATATTAAACCACAAGTCTTAATCTTCTGATGTTTAGTCAAAAGTTCCACTGTCTTTTTTACTAGTTTTCAATTATTTGTAAAACCATTCTCAAATGTCTTGTCTACTAGATGAAAGAGAAGCTTGTCTTCCAAATATTCATCAATTCTTTGCAAGAATAATTCAATTTTCTTTCTTTCCAATGGTTACCTCTCTTGTCATAGCAATTAGCCAAATTTAGTTTCAAATTTCTTGGTTAATTCATTTGGAGCCATTTGATTCCATGATCTTTGCTCAATCTACTCCAAAAAAGTCATCTTGATTATTCTTTCTGAATCTTCTTCAAAAAATTCATCTTTTAAGAGTTCTTCAAATTTCTTCCATGATATAGCCTCTACATGCAACTCTTCCACCTTTTCCTTAATTTCTAGTATCACTGCCAAATCAAACATAGTCATCATCTTTTGTCACAAATATATACATTTACCTCAATAGTTAATTATATGATTAAGTAAAAGGAGGTAAATATAGAATAATTTCATAACGTCTTCTAAAGTAGCTTCTTAGAAGCTTCATAGACGCGATTTTGACTTTAGATATATTTATAGGTTAGAAAATTGGCCAAAAAACTAACCATATATTGATAGCTTATAGAACAAGTTATCTTCGTGTAGTAGCTTGTGGAACAAGCCAACTACGTGGCATATATACATATAACTTATCTTGTAAGATAAGACATGTAGCTAGCAAAGTCAACACATGTTGGAGGTCCTATAGGACATCGCCACATAGCTCTTAATTAGATAGTATATATGGAGGCAAGAGTGAAGCCTTCTTCACTCTTGTCAATGTCTTTCTAGTCTTAGTCTTGTTTCAAGTCTTTTTAGTCTTTTTTGTTTTTGGCAATAGCCATTCTAGTTAATATTACATAAATTTTTGAATGACTTTCTAGTTTTCTTCAGTGATAGAAGAGTGTATTGAGGATTCTCTTTCTTTGAGATTCATATCCTTGACAGTTTGACAAGAGTGCTAATATATTTTTTCTGACTTGTTTTAGAAGTAAATGGATTACCCCAATTGTATTGTTGTATTTTGAAGATTACGAACTATCCACCTTTAAACAAAAAATCTTATTTTCTAATACTAATCTTTTCTTTAAAGAGAGTGGATTACCCCTCTTTGTGGGATTTGTTTTTAGAGTTTGTGGATTATCCTCCACTAATTTAACTTTTGAATTTATTTGAGTTGTCTATGGAATGAAAGATTATGGATGCTACTTTCAATGAAAGTGAGAATAGATTTGCAACTATAGCAGATCTTCAACTATAGCAGATCTTCATGAGCTTATCAAGACTCTAAGAATGGAAATCTCACGTATTTCCAATATGAATCATGGAAGTATTATGCCTATGTCTATGGAAGAAGTTCAGAGTCTACGACAAAAAGTTGTGCAGTTGAAAGAAGCAAATAGATCAACATCACAACCAAATCCAAGAAATTTTATTTCCACAAGTATGATAGGGACAAGGATTAGTATGCCTAAGAAGTTTAATGGAACAAGATCAAAATTTCGAGGTTTTTTGCAAGAAGTCAAGTTCTATCTGAGGTTATACCCTTTCTAATATCCTGATGGATTTATCCAAGATGGATTCATAAGCGCACTACTATCAAGAAGTGCTGACTTTTTGTTTGTACCTTTAATAGAAAATGATTCACGACTCTTTTATGATTTGATTTCATTCCTAGAAGTGTTTATGGCCACATTTAGAGAAAGTGATCGAGAAAAAGTAGGAGAGACCAAGTTTTTATCTTTATGGCAAGGATCACAATCAGCCACTTTATATGCTGTCAAATTCCAAAACCTCGCATGCAATGTTGACTGAAATGACAAAGCTTTTATCAATCAATTTTGATATGGATTGAAGGATAGCATCAAAGATTTGTTATTAATAATGCCAAAAGTAAAATCTTTGGAACAATTTATTACTCAAGCCATTACATGCGACAATCATTTATTTGAAAGACATCAAGAATAAAGATTTGATTGGAGAGGAACAAGTCAAGTAATAGCAGTAGCTTTCAAGTTTTCTGAAATGTATTTGTCAAAGCCGAAACCAATGCAAATTGATATGATGTATTTTAAACCTCTCACGAAGCAAGAAAAGATTCAACGTTGCCAAGAGGGATTGTGTTTATATTGTGGAGAAGCTAAGCACATTGCTCAATATTATCCAAAGAAGTAATAGAATTACAAAATAAGGAGCACAATTACCAAAGAAGATAGTGTGTCAAAAAATAAGTTTCTCCAGCTACAATAGGGACCGTGCAGCTGGAATCACGTGCAATACCTAGTAAAGGTCCTATCCTCTCCTCAGACCCATCACCTTGTTTTATAATAGAAGTATATTTAAGACCTGATAATCACAAAATCTTTGCCTTGTTACATTCAAGAACCTCAGCATGTTTTATAGACAAAGATTTTGCCAAAAATCAAAAAATATCTTTAGTGAAGAAAGTTAAATCCATACATGTAAAAGTCATAGATGATTATTTGTTGTCTTTTGGAAGTATTATCCATGAAATTATTCCTTTAAATGTAGCAATTAAAGATCATAACAGTGTAGTAGTATTTAATGTAATAAAATTTTTCTCTAATTTGGTTATTTTAAGATTATCATAGCTACAAAAAAATATAACCATCAAATAGATTGGATTTCTCGTAACCTTAACTTTCTTAATAATATAATTCAAGATTACATTAGTAAAGTAGAAGTACATAAGTCCAATACATCCAATCCTTTACTAGTAGGTGCAAAAGCTTTCATGCATGCTGCAAAAGAAGGATAATCTTTTACTATATATGTTACATCCATTTCTAATGGTGAAACAACGTGGAGTAGTATTCCTAATGAAAATCAAGAATTCTAAGATTTTTTTGAAAAGAAGAATGCAAATGTTCTTCTTGAATATTGACCTTATGATTATTCAATTGATCTATAAGAAAAAACTCAACTACCATTTGGACTAATCTATAGCTTATTGCAGAATGAGTTGGTTGCATTAAAGGAGTACATTGATGAGAATTTGGCAAAGAACTTCATACGCCATTCTAAATATCGAGTCAGGGCTTCTATCTTATTTGTGAAGAAAAAAGATGATCTCTATGAATATATGTGGATTATAGAGGACTCAATAAGTTCACCATCAAAAATAAGTATCCTTTGCCCTTGATTTTAAAACTTCTTGACCAACTCAATCAAACAAAGATCTATACCAAAATAGATCTATGAGGAGTATACAACTTAGTTCATATCAAAGAGAGAGATGAATGGAAGACTACTTTTTGAACTAGGTATGGATATTTTGGATATAATGTCATGCCTTTTGGACTCACAAATATACTAGCTGCTTTTCAACATCTTATGAATGATGTTTTTTGTGAGTTTTTAGATGATTTCATTGTTTGCTATTTAGACGACATTCTAATCTACTCTAAGAATATAAAAGAATATGAGCTTCATATTTGTCGCGTGTTCCAGAAACTTAGAGATGCAAGATTATATGCTAAGTTAGAAAAGTGTGTATTCCACACTACTTAAATTGACTTTTTAGAATACATCATTTCCAACAAAGGCCTTATGATGGATCCCAAGAAGATTTAAACTATCATAGTTTGGAAGATTCTAAGAATAATACAAGATGTATAATATTTTTTGGGCTTTACTAATTACTATCGAATCTTCATAAAAAATATTTCTCAAGTTGCAGCTCTACTTACACGTTTGACTTGTAAAGACATATTTGAGTGGAATAAAGAAGCAAAAGTATCATTTGATGCTTAAAAGAAGGAGTTTTTTTCTACACCAATCTTATATTACGTTAACATCTTCAAGGCATTTTTTATAGAAACAGATGCATCAGATTTTGTTATAGGTGTCATTTTTGTGTTGTGATTCGGCTACTACATGAAAATATTGTAATTATGTACTTAATATATAATTTACTATATAACATGGTGAGAGCCATGTTAATAGATTTTAGTTGGTTGAAGAATATAATTTGATTATTATCTTAAAAAGAGGTTGTTTAAAAAGATTACTATAGAATTTATATAATTTTAATTTCTTTTTGATAGTGGCTTTTAAGATTAGTTTTCGTTGATAGTAACTTCTAAATATTTAGAGTCACCTTTGTTAGACATTGGTGATCTTTGAAAACTTCTTTTGGTTCTTTTATTTGGTGTTTAGAGCATAAATTATGTAAATCTTATAAGAAAAAGGATTGAAGAAGGATTTTGGTAGCAAAGGGAGTAATTAGGGCATCAATATAGATGAATGGAGATGGATGATGAAAATCTCCATTCCTAATGGTCAAAAATCATGACCAATGGGCTTTGAGGAGGCTATCCAAGGCCATATAAGGGATTAGGATTAGTTTTTTAGAGCCATTTGAGCTTTGAAGGCTAGGATCAACAAGTTTAGGTTTTTGGCTATGGTTTTGGTACAAATTTTGTATAGTTTGGAATTTATATGAAGGAGATATAGGCGCTCAAAGTGAAGGTGTTGATTTGGAAGCTACTATCAATATTTTTAACATAACACATGCATACAGAAGGCAATTGAGGATTGGCGACTACAACTAGAGAGAATAATTTTGTGGCTAAACTTTTTGTATACTGCTTATTGGATTACAAGTTGGAATGAAGGAGTTATTGAATTTTGAAGTCATCACATGCAATCTAAGGATAGTAAGTGACGTGGTTTACTAGTGCTTGTATCTTGAGCTATATCTTGAGCAATTTGATAAGGTTTTGGCTCAAAATTTTAAAAAATGTGTAAATTCATTTTCATAAATATTTTACATAAGTTTCATGATATTTGAATATTGGATTCTTGAGATATTAAGAAAATAGTGCTCGGGTGCTTACAAATTAAGGTTTAGAGCATCTGCTAGGATTTCTTAGATACAAAAAGATTGGTAGTGAAATTGCAATTGGTTTTTTTTGTGGTAAAAGTTAAGGATGAATTCTACCTATCTTATAAATTTGAGACAAACTGATTAGCTAAATCAAGAATTATGAATTTCTAAAGTTCAAAACAAAAAAACCCTTTGTGGGAAAAATATTCAACTCAAGAGCTTTCATTCATGGACTTACCAAATGAGACATTGCAATTGTCACAACCTTCAAGATGATAGAATCAAGATGAAGATCCTGAAGAATGACATGTCTTTCTTCGAATAGATGGTAAGATACAACGTGTTTGATATCACGACCTTGGAAGAGACTCCCAATGTTTAATGATTTTATAAGATGTAGGAACAACTCCTGACAGTGTTCCAAATGTTTTATTTGAAAGAAGTTACGAAGGCCTCAACAATGACCAAATAAGAGGGTAGTCTTTTTACCCTGATATATGACACTGTAGATGGTTGAGAGGACCTATCAACCATCTTTGAAGAAATCAAAGATCGGAGTATGTAGCAAATATAATTCACTACATCTTAGACTTCTTCAATATATGAAGACCGCTGTCGTAATACGTGAAGTCTTACTTGAGAATGCTCCGGGCACCTGGTTATAGAAAGAAGAATCGAAATTATAACAATAAAATCCTGATTCTAATAGAATACTAATTAAATTCTAATTAGATCATAATAATGCTAAGCAAGCTTAATCAAATTCAAAAAAACCTCAAAGAAATTTCAAAAAAATAATAAGAATTCTTAAAGAAATATTAGAAGGATTACAAATATCATTCAAATACATTTCAATTCAATCTTAATTTAATCCTAGTTAAAATCCTATTGAACTTCATTCAAACTTTAGGCCAAAAATAATTGAATCTTAAATCCTAATAAAATCCTAAATTCTAAATGAAATCTTAAAAAAACCTTAAACCAAACCTCAATCAAATCCTAAACCAAATCCTAACCAAACCCTAAATCAAATCATAAATCCTAAATCAAATCCTAACCAAAGCCTAATCCAAATCCTAAACCCTAACCCAAACCCTAATCCAAACCCTAAATCCTAAATCAAATCCTAACCAAATTCTAAACCAAATCCTAATCCAAATCCTAAATCCTAAATCAAACCCTAATCAAATTCTAATCCAAATCCAAAACCTTAAACCAAACCCTAACCAAATCCTAAACCCTAAATCAAATCCTAACCAAATCTTAACCAAATCCTAAACATACCCTACTAATTCCTATAACAAATTCAAACCTCAATAATTAATAAATAAACCATTGATCTTAACTTAAATTTTACACACTATTAAAAAAATAAGTTAAAAAAAAGCACAAAAAAATTGAAAAGGATCGGAGTTACTAAATTGACGATAACCTCAAAAATGTACTCAGGTATTGGCCGGCCTTCTTCTCCAATCTTAATGCCAATCTTCTAGAGTTAAGATCTCTCCTTTGCACTGTTCGATTGATCTCAAAATTCTCATACACATAAAAAATCAAGTTTAATATCTTCAAACATAAGTTTCACTCCAATTCAACGAGAAGATTGCAAGAAATCTTAAAAATCTCCACTGCACCTAAAATTCTACTTTTTGAGACCTTGACATAGAAAGCATACTCCACACAAGTAAGTTAGGACCAGCAAGGTTGCACTTTAACAAATAGAGTGTGGTATGAGATAATTCTTCCCATGCCAACCCTTTCCTTATATACTAGTACCAAGGTACCAAGTGCTACAACCTATATGGGATATCTCCTAGGACCAGCCCTCCCCTTGTACTCTAATGTACTATAGACCAGCACCTAACCTTATGGGATATCCCTAACAACACTTATACTCTATTGTCCATTAGCAACTACTTAAAGAGTTCTTTCCTTCAACACTCCCACTTTGCTATTGGTCAATTACTTATCAATCCTAATGCCTTACTCAACTTGTTGTGTCTTTCTCTAACTAAGGCTTTTGTCAATAAATCAGCCAACATGTCTTTGGTTTCACAATACATCATATCAATAACCCCCATTTCTATCTTCTCTCTTATGAAATGATGCTGAATATCAATGTGCTTGGTTCTTGCATGATGCTTTGGATTCTTTGCAAAAACAAGACATCCTTGATTGTCACACCTCAATGGAGTGGCCTCCAATTGCACAAGTCCAATATCTTCCAATAACAACCTCAACCAAATTGCCTCCATTGCTCCATGACTTACTGCCATGTACTCCGCCTCCATTGTGGACCTTGCAATGGTTGGTTGTCTCTTGCAATTCCAAGATATGGCTCCCACTTCAACAAAGAATACATAGTCCGTTGTTGACCTTCTATCGTTTGCATCTCCAGCCCAATCCGCATCACAATATCCATGTAATGCAATATTATCTCCTCCAAGACATAGTTTGAGGTTCAAAGAGCCTTTCAAGTACCTCATGATTCTCTTGATGGTTGCCCAATGCATAGGACCTGGTTTTACCATGTGTTGGCTTATAACACTTATCGCAAATGCAAGATCCATCCTTGTACCTACCATTGCATACATGAGTGAGCCTACTGCTGCCTTGTATGGTATGCCTTGTATTTGATGCTCAACTTCAGCATACTCCTCATCCGTGAGCTTCATCAACTTCAAGTTGGCCTCCAAAGGAGTTCCAATGGGCTTGCAATCTCTCATATTGAATCGTTTCAACACTTCTTTAATGTACTTACTTTGGCTCAATGTGATGGTCTTTGATTCTCTACTTCTTGTGAATTCCACACCCAAACAATAATGGAGCTCTCCCAAATCACTCATCTCAAACTCTCCCTCCAATTTCTTCTTCAACCAATCCAATCTTACCATGGTGTTGCTTAAGATGATTAAATCATCTACATAGAGGATCACAACCAGCAAGAAGTCCTTGGCTTGCAATACATACAAAGAATAGTCAGCTTCACTCCTTACAAAACCTTCCTTTACAAAGAACGAGTCAATGCGTTGGTACCATGCTCTTGGTGATTGCTTGAGTCCATACAATGACTTCTTCAACTTGCAAACAAGGTGGTATTTGTTTTGTTCAATAAATCCTTGAGGTTGCTCCATGTAGATGTCTTCTTCCAATTCTCCATTCAAGAATGCTGTCTTGACGTCTATTTGATGCATCTCAAGATCCATTGATGCTCCAATTGCTACTATGGTTCTAATGGTGGTGAACTTGGCCACGGGTGCAAATGTCTCATTAAAGTCCACTCCAGCAACTTGTGAGTAGCCTTTGGCAACCAATCTTGCCTTGTACCTCACAACATTGCCCATAGCATCTCTCTTGGTTCTAAACACCCACTTACATCCAATTGCTGATCGATTTGATGGAAGTGGAGTCAACTTCCATGTCTCATTATCCATAAGAGATTTATATTCTTCTTGCATGGCAATCTCTCACTTCATTGCATCACCACACCTCATTGCATCACACAAAGTCAATGGATCATCAAGAAGAACAACATTGGCATGGTCTTCACTTACTTGTGGAAAGATGTGGTTCTTCCACCATTCACCTTGTGGTCTTCTCTCACGTGTTGGATATCTTCTTTCATGCAAGGAGGATGAGCCTTCATGCACCTCTTGCTGCCTTGTATGGCTCATGGAGTTCTTTGTCTTACTCATTGGTTGGTATTCTTCATCTTCATTCTCTTCATTGTCTTTGTTGTATCTTGCTGGAATTGAAGTCTTCATAGTATTGGGCTCTTCTATCATGGCATCTTCCTCTCCTTCTTCACTTTGAGAATACTCTTCTTCATCTTCTTGTTTTTTTGTTGGAATTGAAGATGTGTCCACAAACACACCACTACTCCCACTTGGACACATCTCCCACTTTTCACTACCACTCTTATGCTCTAAGAACTCTACATCACGACTTTTGATGATCTTTTTGGTATCTAAACACATGAGCCTATATGCCTTGGTGCCTTCACAATAACCAAGGAATACACATCTTGTGCCTTTTGCATCAAGTTTGCCTCTCATACTATCTGGAACCTTGACATATGCAATGCACCCAAAAATCCTCATGTGGGATATGCAAGGTTTCTTACCAGTCCAAGCTTCTTGGGGAGTCATTCCTTCAAGTGCACTTGTGGGACACCTATTTCTTGTATATACGATATTTACTACAGCTTCCGCCCAATATTCATACCCAAGTTTTTGAGCATGAATCATACTCCTTGCCATCTCCACAATAGTGTGATTTGCTCTTTCAGCAACTCCATTTTGTTGTGGAGTATAGGGAGTAGAGGTTTGTCTTGCAATGCCTTCATGCTTCAATAACTCATCAAAGTGTTTGGACAAATAATCACCTCCATTGTCCAATCGCAGCACCTTAATCTTGTGCTCACATTGCTTCTCCACAAGTGCTTTCCACTCCTTAAACTTGGCAAAACACTCATTCTTGGCCTTGATGATGTAAATCCATACCTTCCTTGAGAAGTCATCATTAAATGTGACAAAGTACCTTGCTCCACTCAAGATATATAGCATATATATCTCCACTTACTTAAACCTCAATATTCCTCAATTTAACCATTAGATCGAGCTCAAATTTACGACACATATTAAACACAACTATAACCATGAACCCACAAAATTTCACCCATAGATCTATTACAAAACTCTTGAAAGCACCCAAAACGTAAACCCTATATTATTTCATAAAATCCAAGTCATCCGAAACAAACCTTGACTTTGCAAAGCTCTTACAAAGTTAGCTCAACTCCAAATCATCTAAAATCAATGTCTATAGAAATTCTATCCAATCTTCTCTCAAATCCCACTCTCCGATCTACCAAAGAGTCCCGGAGTCATCGTTGACACTCAGTTTTGTGTGTCAGGATCTGTTTTTGATCCTAGTTCATAACCGGCCCTCTCCAGGTATCAACTTCTAGTTTTTTTTTAGTAATTTTTACTAGAATTTATTCTTAACTTCCTCCTAAAGATGTCTATATCATTTATTTTTCCAATCTATCTTAATTTTCCTTATTTTTGGCCCTATAAAGTAAGTAGAAGCTATTTTTTTAAAAAAGACAATATTACTACTAAAATTTTGACTATCTTCCTATCTTTTATCTATATTTTTTTACCTTTTCTTTTAACTTGGCTCTTCTATATTAAGATCCATATTATCATCTTTTACCATATAGTCGTGTTACAACACGACACCGCTCCTCATGGAATTCGTCCCTAGAAGGATGGATAATGTCATGGATATATACATTTATCTCAATAGTTACTTATATGATTAAGGAGAAGTAGGTAAGTATAGAATAATTTCATAAAGTCTTCTAGAGAAGCTTTTTAGAAGCTTCATAAATGCAGTTTTGACTTTAGATGTGTTTATAGGTTAGAAACTTGGCTAAAAGCTAACCATGTATTGATAGCTTATAGAACAAGTTATCTCCATATAATAGCTTGTGGAACAAGTGAACTACATGGTGCATACTTAGATAACTTGCCTTGCAAGATAAGACATATAGCTAGCAAAGTCAATACATATTAGAGGTCGTATAGGACATTGCTGTCGAGGTAGAGAGAGTTTGCCTCAAGAAAACGCTAGGCTTCTGGCTGTCACTAATTATGCAATCAAGCTTGAAAATAAGAGAAGCCCTAAGTTTATATATAATTTTTCTCTTTTTGAGTAATTACACCAAATACACAATCCTCAAGTAACCCACAACTTTCAAAATATGATAAAATCTTCTAAAACTTTGTTTATTCTTATGTGGAGATTTTTTTGAACTTCAACACCTCATATCTCCTAATCTAACCGTCCAAAAAAACTCAAATTTTATATGAGGTACTGATATATTCTTATAAACACCTTAACTTCAAACGGTTTAACCTTAACAACAAATTTCAACTACAATTTCATTGCAAATCTTGAGATATCTTGAAAACCCTAATAGTCGCTTCAAACTCTTGTCTTTATACATCTGCATGTAATTTTCTTCATATCTCACAAAATATAAGCTCAAATGCCACAAAATTTATATGTATAGCTTTTTAACACAAAAATTTACATTCTCCAAAAAGTTTTAGCCAAAAATTTGTCCGAAAACTCAAGTTATGGCTCCAACCATTACTACAAATAAATCGCTTATTTATTGCTTTTGATTTGAAAGTGCCGCCTTCAACTCCTTACAATTCCTTTATATGAACTCCTAAAGCAATAATTCTTTCATGAAAGATGTAGGCCTTAAAATCGCCGTTCCAGTCGCATCTTCCAATCTTCAAAAGCTACTATAAAACTCCTCATACCCTCAAAAGAGTAATAGTATATCTTAAATAAACACCTTAACTTCAAACGGCTATAACTTCTTCACCCTAATTCCAAATCTTCTAATTTTTGCACACAAATTGTACTCTAAATCCTAAAACTTACAATCTTATCTTGTAATCTCTAAATGCCCTCTTTGAAGTCACCGAAACCCTTCTTAAGATCGCAGACAGCCTCTTCCAAGTCCATTGGGCATGGTATTCGATCAATAGGGATGAAGTTCCTCATTCCTTGTCTTCATCCGATGATGCCTTACTTTCATCCCTCCCTATTAGCCTCCTACTAGTTTAGATTTTCATCTTTAGGCTTCTATCTTCTCCCAAGGCTTTATACTAAACATTTAGGTCTTATATATATATATATATATATATATATATATATTTAATGTCAAAATCAAAACAAGTAAAGAAAAAAAGTAAAGTTTCTTATACCAATTCCTTTTAATTTAATCTACTAGCCACTCTAACACACATCTAGATTTATCAACATATAATATGTTTTAACTAATTTTTACATACTGTAAGCATTTACAGTATGACATCGCCAAGTAGCTCTTAGTTAGATAGTATATATGGAGGTAAGAGTGAAGCCTTCTTTACTCTTGTTGACATATTTTTAATCTTAGTGTTGTTTTAGGACTTTCTAGTCTTCTTATTTTTGGCAATAGCCATTCTACTTAATATTACATAATTTTTTTAGTGACTTTCTAGTTTTCTTCAATGATAGAAGAGTGTATTGAGGATTCTCTTTCTTCAAGATTCATATCCTTGACATCTTCATTTCTAGAACTAGATGTACTTCCATTTCACATGTGTAAATTTTTAAGAACTTAATAATATTCTTTCCATAAAACCTCTCAACTTTATTTATTACTACTTGTATGGCTTTAGTAGTACTCTTTTCTTGTCCATACACCTGTTGACTTTCTTCTATAAATTGAGTAAATGTCCTGAATAAATCATAGGCACCCATCGCACTTGGTAATGCAAATCCAAGATTTTGATCTCCCATCTTAACTTGTTGAGATAATTAGTACCTTAAGGCTCTGTCAATGGAAGCACCAATATGTCAAGGTAGAAAGAGTTTGCATCAAGAAAGCACTAGGCTCTTAGTTGCCACTAATTACTCAATCAAATCTTGAGATAAGAAAGACCAAGTTTGTATATATATATATATATATATATATATATATATATATAATACTTGTAGGTGCTATTATACCATATATATAAGTCTTAAATTTCCAAAAACTCCAAAATATGGTAAAACCTCTAAATCCTTAAATATCTTTATGAGATATTATTTCCAATATTCAAAAAACAAAAAAAAACAAAAAACAAAAAACAAAAATATCCAAATTTTTGATAAAGTATCTTAAAACCTTATATATCCTTATGAGAAATGTTTCTCAAACTTCAACAGCTTATATCTCACGATTGGATTATCCAAAAAACCTAAAATTTTACATAAAGTATAGATATACTTTTAAAAACTACCACAAAAACATTTAACTATAAATTCATTACAGATCTTAAGATATCACCAAAATCCTAACAGTAGCTTTAAACCCTAGCTTATATACACCTATATGCTATTTTATTTATATCTCACAAAATAAATACTTAAATACCATGAAAATTTAATCTATAGCTTTTTAACCTAATAACTTAAACTTATAGAAATTTTGAACCTAAAATTCGTCCAAAAATTCAAGATATGATTCCAACCATTACTATCAATAAAATGACTCACTTATTGCCTTTGAATTACATGTGTTGTCTTCAATGCCCTATAATCTCTTTATTTAGACTTAGAATTCATCAAACAGTATATATAAAGTGTAGCCAGGAAAGTAATCTCTCCAATTCTGGTCACCAATCTTTTATTGCTCTCTGTACGCATATGTTATGTTTCAAAGAGTGATAGTAGGTACAAATTTGACACCTTAACTTTGAGCACATATATCTCCTTTTGTCAAGGACAAAGACTCGATGAGAGAAAATATACACCAAAAGGCTATCTCGATATAATAAGTCAAAATATAAACAAGTAGGTATATTAAAAGGAAACTGGAATGGCTATTGTCACAAGACAAGAAACTAAAGACTCTTGAACCTGGACTAGAAGCAAGAAAGGAGTTGACAAGAGTGAAGAAGCCTTCACTCTTGTCTCTATATATACTATCTAACTAGGGGCTACGTGGCGACATTCTATAGGACCTCCAATATATGTTGACTTTGTAGGACACATGCCTTGACTTACAAGGCAAGTTTTTCTACGTGTGGGCCACATAGTTAGCTTGATCTTCAAGCTAACAACATGTGTGGCACATGGCCAACTTGTTGACCACGTTTCTAATCCAAAAAGTCAATTAAAGACACCTATGAAGTCAAAGCAGCGTCTAGGAAGTTTCTAGGAAGCTTCTATATTAAATATTATAGAATTAACTTACTTTTATCTACTTTTACTTACTTCTACCTATTTCTATATGTAATTATTAGCTTACATGATTATGGCCGTGACATTACCCCCCCTTCTAGAGACGAGTTCCACGAGGAGTGGTCATCATATGTTGAGGAAATCTATGATGCGACAAATTGTATTCGCCACATACTCTGATCTCTGTTCTCTTCGAAGATGATTGATAGGGCCTCTCAACCATCGATAGTGTCCCATATCAGGGCGGGAAGACCATCCAGTTATTTGATCATTGTTGAGGCCTTCGTAACTTCCTTCAAATAGAATATTCGAAACACCATCAAGAGTTGTTCCTACCTCTAGCAAAATCACCAAACATCGAGAGTCCCTTCCCAAATCGTGATACCAAACGCGTTGTATCTCACCATCTGTTCGAGGAAGAACATGTCATTCTTGAAGATCTTCATCTCGATTACGTCGTCTTGAAGGTTGTGACAATCGTAATGTCTCGTCCGACAGGTCAGCAAACGAAGGTTCTTGAGTTGAATCCACTGGTTGTTGGCTCTCCATTTAATTAGCGTCACAAATGCAAAGAAGTTACAAACAAGGATAGGAAATTGAATGTTATCTTGCCTCAATCTTGTCTCTTTTATAAGAGAGATTTTCATCTTGGTTTTGATGGATGTCGTTGATGAAAAACTTTGACTTTAGCTGATGCATTTCCTAGATTCCTGGATGGCTCCCATGTACATTCACTAATATCATATCCGCGCCAATGAACAAGATATTCCAGCTTATTTCGGCGCCGCCTTGAGTCTAATATCTCTTCCACCTCAAATTCTTCATTATTATCTACTTCTATAGGAGGCGGTGGCATTTGTCTTCTTCCTTGTATATCCACTGTCTTATATGGTTCAAGAAGAGACACGTGGAATACAGGATGGATCTTCATTGACTCCGGTAGATGTAACCGATATGCAACTGGGTTGATCTGTTCAGAAACAGAAAAGGGGCCAAGCCTACGATAGTCCAACTTGTCACAAGGTCGAGTAGTCTTGATATTGCGACGAAGTAGCCATACCTTATCACCCACGTTGATTTGTGGTTGCTCCTTACGATATAGATCTACGTTTATCTTTTGTCGTTCTTGAGCTTCCTTCAATTGCGTCTTCATTATTGCATGTAACTCTGACAACCGATTTGCCATATCTTCTGCTGCAGGATTATCAACTTTTGAAAAATCAAAAGTATCAAGTCGTGGATGATAGCCATAATTGGCAAAGAAAGGTGTTTGTTGCGTGGAAGAATGTACCGTATTATTATAAGCAAACTCTGCCAATGGCAGAAGGGTTGTCCAATCATCTTGTTGGTAGTTGATAGTACATCTTAAATATTGCTCCAAGACTTAGTTTACGCGCTCTGTTTGTCCATCAGTTTGAGGATGGAAAGCCGAAGATAGTTTTATGTCCACTTTTAAAATATTGAAAAGGGTCCTCCAAAATCTTGACACAAATTGAGTTTCCCTATCTGATATGATATCTTTAGGTAATCCATGATAGCGATAGATATTATCAATGAAAAGCTTAGCTGTTTCTTCACCTGTGATAGATTTTGTACATGGCACAAAATATGCCATCTCGGTGAAACGATCTACTATCACAAATATAGAATCATAAGATCTTGAGCTTGGAAGATCTGTGATGAAATCCATAGAAACAGAAGACCATGGTTGTTCTCGTATAGATAATGGCTGAAGAAGTCTGTAAGGTCGATGACGAGGAATTTTTGATCTTGAACAAATATCACATGATTGTACAAAGTCTTTGACTGACTTCCACATTTGTGGCCACCAAAAATCTCTTGATATGAGTTCCAAAGTCTTATTATATCCAAAGTGCCCTGCTGTTGGAAAGTCATGACGTGCTTGAAGAACACATAAACGTGCTTCTCCTTCTGGAACATATAGGCGTCCTTCAAAATATAATAGATTATTCTTGAACTCGAACTTTGAAGGATCATGAGACTTGGAAGAATTATTCTCGATATCATAAACAAGAGGGTCTGAGGACATACAGGACTGGATTTGCTTGAGAAAAGTTGAATCAACAGTCAATGTTGATTTCATTGCTCGGAGATGAAATTGCTCCGGTTTCAAGAGGACCGTTCTTTGTTGCTCAAAAGCTGCATCTCCTTCTTTTGGTCTAAAATAAGAACGTCTAGATAGGGCATCAGAAAAACTTGTTGTTTTCCTGGTCGATAAGTGATAATGAACTCGAATCTTGACAAAGACATACTCCAACGAGCTTGACGACGATTCAACACGCGTGCTGTCATGAAATACTCGAGGTTCTTGTGATCTATATAAACAGTGACTGGACTAGAAGCGCCTTCTAGATAATGACGCCATTCTTGAAAGGAATCCACGATCGCAAGAAGTTCTTTATTGTGGATCTCATAATTGATCTCGGCTGCTGAGAATTTTTTTGAATGAAAATCTATCGGATGAAGTTTGTCATCTGTTCCCATTTGTGATAAAACTGCACCCAAGGCAAAATCTGATGCATCTGTTTCCATAAAAAATGCCTTGGAAAAATCAACACGATATAAGACTGGTGCAGAGACAAACGATGTCTTCAAGGCTTTAAATGCTGCTTCCGCTTCTTGATTCCATTGGAATTTATCTTTACTAGTCAAGTGTGTAAGTGGAGTTGCAACTCGTGAGAAATCTTTGATAAAGATCTGATAGTAATTGGCAAATCCCAAGAAACATTGGACATCTCTTACTGTCCTTGGAATCTTCCAATCCATGATTGTTTGGACTTTCTTAGAATCCATCATGAGACCATCATTTGAAATGATGTATCCTAAAAAGTCAACTTGAGTAGTATGAAATACACACTTTTTCATCTTGGCGTACAATCCTGCATCTCTAAGTTTTTGTAATACTTGACGAACATGTATTTCATGTTCTTCGACATTCTTAGAATACATCAGGATATCATCTAGATAACAGACGACAAAATTATCTAAGAATTCACGAAATACATCATTCATGAGATGTTGAAAAGTAGCTGGTGCATTCGTGAGTCCAAAGGGCATGACATTATATTCGAAATTTCCATACCTGGTTCGAAACGCAGTCTTCCATTCATCTCCTTCTTTGATCCGTACTAGATTATATGCTCCTCTTAGATCTATTTTTGTATAGATCTTAGCTTGATTCAACTGGTCAAGGAGTCCTGATATCAAAGATAATGGATACCTGTTCTTGATTGTGATCTTGTTGAGTCCTCGATAATCAACACACATTCGTAAAGATTCATCTTTTTTCTTTACGAATAGAATTGGAGCTCCTGCTGGAGATTTTGAATGGCGTATAAAATTCTTCGCTAAATTCTCGTCAATATATGTCTTGAGTTCAGCCATCTCATCTTGCGATAAACTGTAAATTGGTCCAAATGGTGGCTGAGTTCCTTCCTTGAGGTCGATTGAACAATCATATGGGCGATGCTTAGGAAGAATATCTGCATTCTTTTTCTCAAAAACGTATTGATACTCCTGATATTGATTTGGAATGCCACTTGAAGTCTTTACGTTTTCAGAAATAGGTGCAGCATAAATAGCAAAAGTTGATCCTTCTTTTGCTGTGTGTATAAATGCTTTTGCACCTATCAGTACAGGTTTTACTATACTAGACCTATAATTTTTTATTTGGTTGGTAGAACTATTAATAACGCTCTGGGAAAAGTCAAGTTTACGTGAATTCCAATCTATTCGAGGGTTATATTTTTCTAGCCAGGATAATCCTAAAATAACTGGATTGGACGGGGATTTAATTATGTTAAAAGCTATGTAGCTATCATGACCGTCTATTGTTACTTTTATAGGATGAGTTTCATGAGTGACATCTCCAGAAGACAAGGGACGACCATCTATGACTTCTACATGTACTGGTTTAGGTTTCTGTACAAAAGGTATTTTACGACTTTTAACAAATTGTTCATCTAAAAAACATGCTGAGGCTCCCGAATCTAATAAAGCAGAGGCTTTGTAATTCTTAGGTCCTAAATATAAGTCTATTATAAAACAAGAAGAGGGTTTTGAGGAGAGGATAGGACCTTCATTAGGAATTGTACAAGGTTCCAGCTGCACGGTCCCTATTGTAGCTGGACGAATCCATTTTCCGACATGTTGTCTTCTTTGACCGTCGTACCCCTCATTTTATAGTTGCGTCATTTCTTTGGACAATGTTGAGCAGTGTGCTTAGGTTCTCTGCAATATAAACATAATCCTTCTTGACGACGACGAATCTTTTCTTGCTCAGTTAGGGGTTTAAAACGTACTGCGTCAATTTGCATGTCTTCTACTTCTGAATGTACGTTTGGCAAAGATGTTGATGTTGCCATTGAGTAATAACGTTGAGGTTCCCGTGAATGATTCTCGGATCGAAATTCGAAAAGTCGATCATCATATTTTACCACAAAATCGATTGCTTGACTCAAAGTTTGAGGATCAGGTAAGTTGAGCATCAATTTCTTTACTTCGTATTGCAATCCATAAAAAAATTGACTGATGAGTGGAGCATCATCCCACTTGATGTCAATTGCAAGTTGTCGAAATTGTGAAGCATATATTGTTACTGAGCGATTTCCTTGTCACAGAATTCGGATCTTATTTGTTGTAACACGAGTTGCATCGTGTTCACCATACATAGATCGAAACTCCGCCAAAAAAGCTTCCAAATTGTCCAATATTGGATTTTGTTGTTCAAGAAAAGACGAAAACCACGATAATGCAGAACCAGAAAGTAGAGTGCTAATAAACCTGACTTGTGATCCTGGAGTTGGATAGCTTTGCGGTTGAAGTTTAATTGCCAATTGTACTTGATTGATGAACCCTCGAAACTTTGATCTCGTACCATCAAATTTCTCAGGTAAGGCAATTCTTGGTTCTCTAGTGCTTATAGGGTGTTGTACAATTGGAGAAGGAACGTGATTTGTTGTAGATGTTGAAGCAGCTCCGGTCATCTCTATATCTCCACTTTCTGCTATTCTTGTTTTTTCTTGTGTTAGTGAATTGAGTTGATGCATCGCAAGCATTAACTCCCTCATTTGCTCTTGCATTTGTGCCATTGCACTCTTCATTTCAACAAGCTCTACCATAATGACACTAAGAAGAAAAATTTGTTTGATATTGCTGAAGACAAAAGAAAAGAAAGACTTGATAACAAAGAAGATACTAAGAACAATATCAGTTTAGAAGTGGGTAATCCGCAAACTTCTAATACGCTTATGTCTTGTCAAGAGAAAGGGGTAATCCACTCTTACTCAAGAAAAAACAAGGCTCTGATATTGTAAGTATACTCTTGTCAATCTGTCAAGGACAAAGACTCGATGAAGGAAAATATACACCAAAAGGCTATCTCGATATAATAAGTCAAAATATAAACAAGTAGGTATATTAAAAGGAAACTGGAATGGCTATTGCCACAAGACAAGAAACTAAAGACTCTTGAAGCTGGACTAGAAGCAAGAAAGGAGTTGACAAGAGTGAAGAAGCCTTCACTCTTGTCTCTATATATACTATCTAACTAGGGGCTACGTGGCGACGTTCTATAGGACCTCCAATATGTGTTGACTTTGTAGGACACATGCCTTGACTTACAAGGCAAGTTTTTCTACGTGTGGGCCACATAGTTAGCTTGATCTTCAAGCTAACAACATGTGTGGCACATGGCCAACTTGTTGACCACGTTTCTAATCCAAAAAGTCAATTAAAGACACCTATGAAGTCAAAGCAGCGTCTAGGAAGTTTCTAGGAAGCTTTTATATTAAATATTATAGAATTAACTTACTTTTATCTACTTTTACTTACTTCTACCTATTTCTATATGTAATTATTAGCTTACATGATTATGGCCGTGACACCTTTACAAAAATTCAAAATCACACAAATTCTTCATCCAAATTATATCCAAAATCCTGATCTTAGCCTTCAAAGCTTGAATGATTTTAAAAGAGAAACCCTAATTTCTAATAAGGCCTTGGGTAGCCTCCTTTAAGCCCATTTAGCATGGTCTTTGACCAATAGGAATAAAGATCTCTATTCCTTGCCTTCATCCAACCATGCCTTGCTTTCATCCCTCCCAATAAGCCTTCTACTTGTCAAGATTTTCTCCTTTAGCCTCTAATCTCCTCTCAAGACTTCATACTAAATATTTAGGTCCTGTAATTTTTTTTGAAATGCTATAATTAAAAAAGATAAAATTCAAAATAAAGTTTCTTAAATCCACTCTCTTTAAATTAATCTATTAATAATTCTAACATATATCAAGGCTTATAAATATATTATATATTCTAATTAATTTTTACATATTATAAGCAATTACAGTACAACATCGGTACATTCTGCTATTCAACAAATACTTTTCTTTGCCAATTATGGTTATCATCCACATCTTGATACTTTTGACTTTTCAAAAATTGAGAATCTTATAGTGGAAGTTTTAGAATTTTTTTTTTAGAGCTATATGCAATAATGAAGATACAATTAAAGAAAGTTCAAGAACGAGAAAAGATCAATATGGATGCCTATCATAAAAAACAACAATTCAACATAAGTGATAAGGTTACTTCATTGCAATATGAAGACTACTTGTCTTTATCATAAGTTGGACTATTGTACGGTGGGACATTTTTTTATTTGTAAATAAATCAATCTTGTTACTTATCAATTACATCTAATGGTATTGAGATAGAAAGAATTTGCCTCAAGAAAGCACCAGGCTCTTTGATTACACTAATTACCTAATGAAGTCTTAAGATAAGAAAGACTAAATTCATATATATATATATGTCACTTTTAAATCTTAAGTTTTCAAAAACATCCAAAATATGATTAAAAATTCTAAATCCTCATATATCCTTATGGGATATTATCTCTAAACTTCAATAACTCATATCTTCCAATTGAACCATTTAAATATATTTAAATTTTACTTAAAGTATTGATGTACTTTTAACAACTACCACAATAAATTTTAACCTCAAATTCATTGCAGATCTTAAGATATCGCCAAAATTCTAATAGTAGCTTCAAATACTAGTTTTTATACACCTATGTGTAATTTTCTTCATATCTCATAAACTAAGTATTCAAATGCCACAAAATTTATATTTATAGCTTCTTAATACAATAATGCACCTTCTTCATAAGGTTTGAGTTCAAATTTCATTTAGAAACTCAAGACATGGCTCCAACCATTACTATGAACAAAATCACTTACTTATTGCCTTTGATTTGGATGCATTGACTTCAACTCTCTATAACTTTTTCATTTGAATTCCAAATTCATCAAATAATACATGGGAAGTGTAGTTGAAAAAGTGTTCTCTTCAACTATAGTTGCCAATCTTTTGTTGCTATCCTTAAGCATATGTTATGCCCTTAGGCAGCCTTATTAAAATCCATTGGACATGGCCTTCGACTAATAGGGATGAAAATCTCCATTCCTTGCCTTTCTTTGACTATATCTTACTTTCATTCCTTCCAATAAGCCTCCTAATAGTTTAGATTTTCATCTTTAGGCTCTAATCTCCTCTTAAGGCTTTTTACTAAATATTTTGGTCTTATAATTTTTTAAATGTCATAATCAAAATGGATAAATTTTAAAATAAAGTTTCTTATATCGACTCTCTTTAAATTGATCTACTTATCATTTTAACACTCACCAAGACTTATAAATATATTGTATGTTTTAACTAATTTTTATATACTATAAGTAATTACTATATAATACTAGAGTCTATAAAGATCCACCCCGTATTTCATGTATCTTTTCTTCAGCTATATAAAATAGTGAATATCTTGGGAAGAAGACAAATGCCACCTCGTCCTATAGAAGTGGATAATAATCAAGAGTTCAAGATGGAAGAAGTCTTATATCTAAAGTGGCACCAAAATAGGTTAAAATAACTTGTTCATTAATATGAACATGATATTAGTGAATGCACATGGAAGCCATCAAAGAATCTTACAAATGCAACAAAGAGAGTTGAAGCCTTTTATCACCAACATCCATCAAAATCAAGATGAAGAATAGCAAAACTTTGTTATAAAAGAAACAAGATCAAAAAAAGATAGTAGTCTACCTTATTTCTTTCTTTGTAGCTTCTATGTATTTGTGATATTAAGAAGATGGAGAATCAACAACTAACAGATTCAACTCAAGAACTTTTATTTGTGGACTTACCAGATTAGACATTGCGATTGTCACAACCTTTAAGACGATAAAATGAAGATGAAGATCTTCAAGAACAAAATGTCTTTCTTCAAGTAGATGGCGAGAATTTTGAAAGGAGTTCTAATATAAGTTTACAAAAACTTAGTAGCTTCATATAATTTTATATAAATTAGTTATAAAAAATCATATTGAATACTAAGAATAAATTGAAGAAAATAAAGAAGAAAGTTCTATATAAAATTTATAGAAAAAAAGTAGATGGATGTTTGAAAAAAATATTTTAGAGCTTTGGTTATTATATATAACTTCAAAATAATGATATTCATCATTAATAAATGCTATAGTAGGTACCAAAAAAGGCTCTATAAATATTTTAAATATACAAACTAATGATATTAAATCTTCAAGGATAAAAATATTTCTTCAATTCAAAGTATAAAGTAGCTTCAATTAAAAAAATGTTTTTATTAATAAAAATGATATCAAGCCATTGAAATAGGCACTAATAGATTTGAGTTCTTTATTATCAAGTATGACATATAATTTAAAAAACAATTTATATAATAGAAGAATTTTAATTAAGCTTGAACCTTTTCTTATAATAAATTAAAAGAATTTATAAATAAACTACTTAAATATTAAATAATTATCAAAACATAAATTCCATTTTAATTCTTAAAAATAAAATTATCTTAAATAAAACCTCCGCTTCAAATAGTTTTCATAAATTTGATACAAGATCAAATTAATAAAAAAAAAAAATTATAAATTCTATCAATAATAGAACTTTGCTTTTGATGTAGGCACACAACTTTGTACTTCTAGGTTCGGTTTTAACTCTAATTTATTAATGGTCCTCCCAAAGTATTAATCCAAATATTTTTTTGACATATTTTGTAAGAAACTATTTATAGCTTTAATCTTAATATTTTTATATAATTTTTTTAAATCTTCTTTTCTTTATTTGTTTTAGGTCCTAAAAAATAAGTAGAAGCCTAGCACAATTTTTTTTTTACTTTTTCCTATCTTTATTTTTAATTTATGAAAAAATTTCTATTCAATCTTTAATTAAATTCTTTTGAAATAAGATTATTAATTTAATTTTTTATCTAATATTTATATTATAATAAAAAATTATATTCTTAATTGATATTAATATATATTAAGATTTAAAAAAATAAATTAAATTTTTTGAATGAAATAAATATCATATATATATGCTTTTGATTTTTTTATGTATATAATTTCAAAGTTGAAATTTAAAAGTAATAATTATAGATATTTTTAATAATTTTTAAAATAAAATAAAAAAGATTCAAAATTATCAAATTTAATTAATAAAATTGATTTACATGGATTCATTCTCAAAGCACATTTTAGAGGGAAATTTAATGATTCTTTTATATATCAATTAAATAATATTTTTAGAAAGTTATCTTATATTTTTAGGCCTTATTAAGTACTAATTATTATAAAAAATTATACATAATTATTGAGATTTTAGGAATTATATAAATTTTGTAATATCTTATGGAGTAGCTTCTTAGAAATTTCATATACATATTGAAAATCCTATAAAATATAAAGACATATATTGAAAATCCTATAAAATATTGCTACATAGTTCTTAATGAGGTAATATATATAAAGCCAAAAATAAGGCATTTTTCACTCTTATCAATGCCTTTCTTGTTTTTATTTTTATTTAAAGAATCTTTAGTCTTCTTATTTTTAGCAATAGTCATTTGTCAAGGACATGAATCTTGAAGAATTAAAATATCAATACATTCTTGTGTCACTCAAAAAGACTAAAAAATCACTTAAAGTTGATATAATATTAAACTAGAATGACTAATGCTAAATACAAGAAGACTAAAAAGTCTTGAAATAAGACTAAAGACTAGAAAGATATTAATAAGAATGAAAGAAACTTTATTCTTGCCTCTAAATATACTATCTAATTAAACATTGTATGGAAATGTTTTACAGGACCTCCAACACATGTTCAACTTATAAGACATGTATTTAACTTATAAGATAAGTTTTTTTTATATGTGCCACATAGTTTGTTTGTTCTACAAGCTACTAATATGTGTAACTTGTGGCTAATTTGTTGGCCAAGTTTCTAACTTATTAATCAATTATAAACATATATAAAGTCAAACAAAGGTCTATGAAGCTTTTAATAAGCTTTGCCAAAAGATAATATGAAATCTATTTATATTTATTTTTTATATAGAATTTTTATCAAAGTAAATATGTATGTTTTTGACATTATTCTCCTTTCTTGAAATGAATTCTATAAGGAGCAAAAATTATATGTTGAAAAAATCTAAAGTGTAGTAAATTGTGTTTGCCATATATTTTAATTTTTTTATCTTTGGAGGTGGTAGATAGGTCTACTTAGCCATTAATAATGTCCCATAATAGGGCAAGAAGACCACCATGATATTTGATTATTGTTGAGGCCTTTGTAATTCTCTTCAACTAAAACATTTAAAGCTATATTGGAAGTAGTTACTTCGAATAAAATCACCAAGCATTGGAAGTCTCTTTTAAGGTTATAATATCAAATACATTATATTTCACTATCTATTCAAAGAAAAACATTTCATTTTTGAAGGTCGTCATCCCTATTGAATTGTTTTAAAATTTATGATAATCACAATGTCTTATTTAAAAATTCACCAAACAATAGCTCTTGAATTGAATCTATTGGTTGTTGATTTTTCATCTTCTTATCACTATAAATTTATAAAAAATATAAAAATAGTTAGAAGATAGAATGCCATCTTTTCTAAACCGTATTTTTTCATAATAAAAATTTATTATTTATTATTTTAATTTTGATGGATGTCATCGATGAAAAGCATCAACTTTTTTTGTTATATTTATAAGATTCTTAGTTAGCTTCTATGAGCATCGACTAATATCATATCCATATCAATGAATAAGATATTCTAACATATTTTGGCATTGCCTTGAGTCTAAAACTTCTTTGATTTTATAGTCTTAATTATTATCCACTTCTATATGAGGAGGTGGCATTTATCATCTTTTTGATATATCTATTGTCTTATATGGCTGAAGAAGAGACATATAGAATACAAGATGGATCTTTATATACTATGGTAGGTATAATCAATAAGCAACTAGATTGATCTATTTATAAATAAAAATACTCTAAATCTATGATAATCCAACTTATAATAAGAAAAAATAGTCTTGATATTATAACAAAATAATCATATTTTATTATTAAATATAGAATTGAGATTGTTCTTTATATTAGGCAACTACATTGATCTTTTGTTGTTCTTGAGCTTCTTTTAGTTGTGTCTTTATTGTTGTTTGTAACTTTTACAAATAATTTGCTAGATATTTTTTAATAGGATTATTAATTTTTTTTAAAATAAAAAGTATTAAGTTGTAGATGATAAATATAATTGGAAAAAAAAGACATTTTTTGAATAGAAGAATGTATCATGTTATTATAAAAAAAAAATTATCAATAATGAAAAAATTGTCTAACCATCTTATCGATAGTTGATGATATTCTTCAAATACTACTCTAAAACTTGATTTACTTTCTCTATTTGTCTATGAGTTTGAGGATGGAAAGCCAAACATAATTTTATCTCTACATCTAAAATTTTAAAAAGAATTTTTTAAAATCTTAACAAATTGAGTTTCTCTATTCAATATAATATTTATTGGCAATCTGTAATAGTAATAAATATTGTAAAAAAAAAACTTTGATGTTTCTTTACTTGTAATAGATTTTTTACATGATACAAAATATGCCATCTTGGTGAATTGATCTACTATTACAAATATAGAGTCATAAAAACTTAAAACTAAAAGATTTATAATAAAATCCATAGAAATAAAAGACCATAATTATTCTAAGATAGGTAATGGTTGAAGAAGTCCATAAGATCAATGAAAAGGAGTTTTTGAACTTAAAAAAATATTACATAACTATACAAAGTATTTAAATACTTTTTATATTTAAAGCTACTAAAAATTTCTAGATATTAGCTCTAAAGTCTTATTATATCCTAACTATTCAACTATTGGAAAGTTGTGATAAGCTTAAAGAATATGTAATTATGTTTCACTTTTTGGAACATATAAGCATTTTTTAAAATAAAATAGATTATTTTTAAATACAAACTTGGAAGCATCATGAAATTAAAAAGTGTTATTTTTAATATCATGAACAAGAAGATTAAAGAACTTATTTAATTGAACTTGCTTGAAAAAGATTGAATCAATAGTTAATATTGATTTTGTTGCTCAAAGATAAAAATGCAATGGCTTTAAGAAAATCTTTCTTTGTTGATCAAAAGTTATATCTCATTTTTTTAGTGCAATATAAGAATATGCAAAAAATACATTTGACAAACCTTATTGATTTTTTGGTCCATAAGTAATCTTAAAATCAAATCTTAATAAAGACATACTTCAACGGACTTGGCAACAATTCAAAAGATGTACTTATATAAAATATTTGACGTACTTGTAATTTATATATATAGTGATTAAATTAGAAGCACCTTCTAGATAATGATACCATTTTTGAAATGAATCTATAATTATAAAAAGTTCTTTATTTTAAATTTTATAGTTAATCTTAATTATTATAATTTTTTTAAAATAAAAAGCTACTAAATAGAATTTTTTATCTATTTTTATTTGTGATAATATTTCTCTTAAAGTAAATTTTGGTGCATCTATTTCCATAAAAAATGCCTCGAAGAAGTTGATGTGATATAAGAATAGTGCAAAAAGAAAAGTTGTCTTTAAAGCTTCAAAAGATACTTGAGCTACTTTGTTCTATTTAAGTTTGTCTTTAAATTTTTGATGTATAGGAAGTGCTATAATTTAAAAAAAAATCTTAATAAAGATTCAATAGTAATTAACAAATCTCAAAAATATTAAAGATCTCTAATTATTTTTGAGATTTTCTAACCCATAATAGTTTGAATCTTCCTTGGATCCATTGTAAGGCCATCATTTCAAATGATATATCTTAAGTGATTACTTGAGTAATATAAAATATATAATTTTTTATATTAGAGTATAATCTTATATCTTTAAGTTTTTGTAATATAAAACAAATACAAAGTTTATGATCATTTATATTTTTAAAATAGATTAGAATATCCTTTAAATAATAGATGATAAAATTATCAAGAAAATATCAAAAATATATCATTCATTAGATGTTTAAAAGTAGTTTCTCTATTTTTATAAAAGAGCCTAGTAGAAAGATATAATAAAAAAAACAACAAAAAATTATAAAAAGGTAGTAAAATATTTAGTCTTAATATTTTTTTTTATAGAAAAAACTTCTATTTACTTTGTAGAAGCATAAATGAATCAAATTAAAGTAAATATGATAAGAAATTGAAATAGATATGTTTAAAAAAGAATTAATAATAGATTAAAGTAAAACTTATTTAAAATCATTAAAAATTGATACTTGAAGAGGATTGGTTGTTAATAAGGATCAATATCAAATTCTAAGATAAAAAACCATATATCTATGGTGATTCTAAAGTTCTCTTGTTAATTGAAATGGAGAATTTGACAATAGATTTAAAGAAAGATATTTTAGTATTAATTCCATGTCATTTGGATTACATTGAAAATTTGAAGGATTTTTAAAATTAATAATATACTTGATGGATTTGGATTTTGATAAATAATAATAAGTTTATAAATTTTAGGATTTTGTGAGATTTATAAGTTTTTTACAATTAAAAATTAAAAGATTATTGTTATACTTGTTGTAAAAAATTTGAGATCAATCAAGTAGGTAGATTGAAGTATACAAGGATTTTTGTGGATTATGGTCTTAAAAATTAGGACTTAGACGACAAATAAGGATTTTTAAGATATTTGTGAATCCAATGATTGGATTAAAATAAAAAAAAATTCAAAGGTAGCTAGCTTGATTTTCAAAAATTATAAAAAATTTGAAATGAAATGAATGATGAAATTAAAACATTGTGGCTTAAGAATATCAGCATTAAGACTGAAAAAAAAAAAGGTTGGCCAATTTTCAAGCAGAATTTTGGAATTATTGTCTATTTAACATGTGAAATCTTCTACAATTTTTTTTTACTTATTGCTAATTTAATGGTTGCAAGTTATTCAAATTTTGAGTCAAAATTGTCAATTTTTGTTATTAAATCTTTAATTTGCTATAGGATA
This sequence comes from Physcomitrium patens, assembly GCF_059467195.1. Classification (NCBI taxonomy): domain Eukaryota; kingdom Viridiplantae; phylum Streptophyta; class Bryopsida; order Funariales; family Funariaceae; genus Physcomitrium; species Physcomitrium patens. Next base: position 13,627,713 of record NC_143416.1, on the reverse strand, counting down.
TAGTAAGAATTTATTTAAAATTTGATTACAATTGATTTAGTATCTAAGTTTAATTTAAGATTTATATAAGAATTTTTTAGAATTTAAGATTTTATCAAGGTTTGATTAGGATTTGATTAGAATTTGAATAGAATTCATCTAGAATTTAATTAAAATCTTATTAGAATTTGATTAGAATTTGTTTAGAATTTAGAATTTCATTAGGATTTTATTAAGAATTTATTACAATTTGACCTATTATTTGATAAAGTTTCAATAGAAATTAATTAAGATTTGACCAAAATTTGATTATATGTCATTAGAATTTCGATTAAGATTAATTTAAGGTTTAATTAAGATTTATTTAAGATTTATTTTAAAAAATTATTTTTATTATTTCTTTAAATTTTTTATTATTTCTTAATTTTATTATTTCTAATATTTCTTTAAAATTATTTTTATTTCTTTAAATTTTTATTTTTATATTAATTTTAGTTTTTTTTGTTATTTTTCTTTGAAATTAATTTATAACTTCTTTGTGTTTTTTTTTTCATTTATTTTAAATTCATTTTTGATTAGTTAAATTTTGATTAATATTATTAATAATTATTTAAAATTCAGATAAAATTTTATTATTCTTAGCAAGATTGTTGTTGTATTTCAATTTACCTTCTACAACTAGGTGCCTAATGCATTCTCAAGCAAGAACACACATAATACGACATTATTAATGTACTTCTTGAATGCAACCAACTTATTTTGCAATAAGCTATAGATTGGTCCAAATGGCAATTGAGTTCATTCTCAAAAATCAATTGAATAATCATAGAGATAATCCTCTGAAAAAAAAATTACATTCTTTTTTTCAAAAACATCTTGATAATCTTGATACTAACTTAAAATTCTATTTGAAGTCTTTCCATCATCAAAAATGAATCAAGCGTATATGGCAAAAAAAATCTATTTTTTGTAACATGCATGAAAGCTCTTGCACTTATCAATACCAATTTGGTTGTATTAGACCTATAGGTTTCTATTTGACTAACATAATTTTTTATTAAACTAAGAAAAAATCAAGGTTATAAGAAATTCAATCTATTTGAAGATTATAATTCTCTAATCTTAATAATCCTAAAATAATTAAATTTAAGTAAGATTTAATGATATTAAATATAACTAAACTATTATGGTCATTATTTCCTACATCTAAAGGAATAATTTCATAGAAAACATCTCCAAAAGATAAAAAATGGCCATCTATTACTTCTACATGTACAAATTTGATTTTCTTAATTAAAAATATTTCTTATTTTTGGACAAAGTCTTTATCTATAAAACAAGTTGAGGCTCTTAAATCTAATAAGATAAAGACTTTGTGATTTTTTGGTCCTAAATAAACTTCTATTGTAAAATAAGGTGAAGGATTTAAAAAAAGAATAAGACCTTTACTAGATGTTGAACAAGATATCAGCAACATGATTCTTATTGTAGTTAATAAAATTCATTTTTTAACTTATTGTCTTCTTTGGCAACCATGCTCCTCATTTTGTAATTATGTTGCATCTTTGTATAATATTGAATAGAGTGCTTGGATTCTCCATAATATGAGCACAAACTTCTTTCACAATTCAAATCTTTTTTTACTTAGTAAGAAGTATAAAATATACTATTATCACAGTAAAGAGAATTTCTTCAAATAAGCGTTGGATCTTTAACTACCACTAATTCTTTAAATAAGTTGCAAGATTATAAAATAAAATATGATTTATAACTTGTCTTGAAGAAGAAAAATTCATCAAATATAAAAATTTAGGATGCATAAGAATATCCAAGATGTGACTAAATATCCTAAATTCACTTCTATTCTTATAGAGATCTTTTTTGTATATATATCATTGAATAACTTCTAATCTAACCATCTAGTTGAATTCAAAATTTTCTATAAGTTAACTTATATTCTTAACTATCTCTTCACAAAAATTCAACCATAAATTAATTAGAAGTCTTTGGATATTGCCTAATCTCTAGCAAGTGCTAAACATATCAATTTTTAGGTACTTGAATACTACTTCTTTTATATCTCAAATATCCAATATTTAAATACCATGAATTTTTCATATGAAACTTTTTAATATAGTCACATAAATTTGTAAAACTTTTGAGCTGAAAATTTGTCCAAAAATTCAAGATATGATAAAAACCAAAAACTCTATTAAAAAAAAGTCACTTATAAATCCCAATTTTGAATACTAACTTCCTAAAGCTATTTCTCTTTTGTTTTATATTAGAATATATTGATGTTTTTACATAAAATATAGTTCTTTAAGTCAACTTACAAATATCACTTTTTAAATTTTCAAAGTTTTCTTTCAGCTCTCTATATACTTAAAAGAATAAAATAGGTATCAAAATCATATCCTAACTTCAAATAACTATAATTCACTCATTACAATTCCAAATCACCCATTTCTTTCATTCAAATTCTAATTCAAAAAATAAACTTTTTGAATTCGACTAATAGAAATGAAGTTTATTGTCGCTCATCTTATCTACTCATATGGAATGGTCTAAAAGTCAAAATATTATACTTTTGATTTCAAAGCCCTTCTAAACTTCTTTCTAATAAATCCTGTAACTTGTATCTTTAATTATAAAATTTATATTATAAATTCAAATAAATTAGATAAATATTTCATTATATTTATAATTATATTTATTTTATTTTTATTTTATTATTAATTATATTTTAAATTTTTATAATATTTTATATTATTTTTATATATTATGCTACTTTTTTATATAACAACCACCCTCTCTAAACTTACACATCCTCCAACATGTGCCAATTTAATAATCTTTGTCTTCTTCATTATTTCCATTTATTTGTACATCTTTCATTTGGTCTAGATCTAATGTTTCAAAATTTGAAAGATTACTTGGAATAAATCTGCTATCTTTTTTCTTAAATGCATTGATCTACTTTTTAGCCACTAGTATCTTCAACATTACTCTATCTAATTCACAAAGCAAATAGGTAGTATTATCATGCCCTGCTTCTATCATATATGATCTAAACCATCTTCAAGCAAACTTCATAAAAGTTCTATATTGATGTTTCAAACTACTATCAAATACTAACACCTAATCTCAAACTTCAAATGATGGATTTTATCAAATCTCTCTTTGTTACTCAACTTGATAGCCTTTGATTTCTCTAATGTAATTTCTTAATCTTCAGGTAATCTTTGAAACTGCTAAATCTGGAGCTCTAATAATCTCTCTCTTATAATAACATTCTTCCAATTCAATAATATTGAAGTAGGTACAAAATCCTCTACTCGCATGATTGGTTTTTGGCTCAACATCAATTCAATAGGCATATAACCAATCATAGTACTATGAATGGTTTTTATCTATCCATAAAGTAAATAGTAGAAGTTTTGGCTATTGCTTTGGCTTACTTCTACAAGCCTTGATAAGAGTATTAATGATAGGAAGATGTCAGTTTTTACTCTTGCCATTAGCTTCAAGATTGTAAGCAGTTGTAAGCTTCAACTTCATACCATACCTTTGAAAAAAATCTCTGACTTCTATTGTATCCAATTCTCTTCAATCAGGCCTTATTCTTTCAATACTACTATATTTATTAAAGATATCCTTTAAGATGAATCTACACATTCTTTCTATGGTTTTTGTCCTCAAAGCTCTTCTTTTAATATAATTTGAGAGCTTTTTTTTTGCCAAAATAAGATACTTTATGCTCCATAATCCTAATAGTATAGCCACTATGTTAATCACCTAGTGAAAATGCATAACAAATAGATAGGTAGGATGCATCTTATCTTTGAATTTAAAATTAGATTATAATTAGCATTCAATATAAGAAGCCAAAAATTCTTCTACTTCTTTATAGAAGTCCTTCCACCTATATCGTTTGTTGATCTTATAGTAGGTAGTTCAAATTCTTCTATGGCCTACCTAAAGTGTATCATGAAATTTCTTGAAAACTTGATTCTTGATATTGTATCATCTACTACTCTCAATAATATTCCATCTTTCTTCTTTGGTCTCTTCCATAAAAAATTGTATTTCAAAATATAGTTATAAGACTAGTGTGTGATGTCTTTAAAGGCCTTCTTTGACTAGTTTTCTTATCTCTTCATAGTACTCAAATAGATACTAATGTCTTTCAACTTGCTTCTATAAAGATCTTTTCTACAAGCCATATCTTTATCACTTGTATTTATTCTATTAATGGCTAGCAAATAGCCATAGTCGTCAACTTCATCATCTTTATTAATCTCTTATGTCTTCAGCTTTTCTTTACAAATATATTTAATTTTAGATAGCATATTTTATATAAAACTTTTTTTGCTAGAAATATATAATAACATAAGATTGAATGATCTTATATAAGCTATTCACTTTAATATAGCAATATTACAAATAAAAAAATTGGCAATCATATCTAATAATGATAAATAATCAATCTCTAGCACCACATTGGTTTCAATTAAGTAATTTTTGTCTACTTTCATAATTGTAAGTGCTCCCAAAAACTATCTCTTTATTTGTAGATATGTTCTCTATCTATTAGTAAGAATTCTTACTCTAAATCAAATGACAAATCTTTTGTCTTCTATATCATCTTAATCAATAGTCCATCCAATATCAATAGGACTTATATCAATAGTAATAACAACTAATCTATCACAATTATAGCCAACTTGCTCCAAGATTGGTGGTAACTTTAAAATCTCTTTTAGACCATTTATGACTAGACCTTACTTTTTTTCCATCTTAACTTAGTTTTTTTTTAAGAGACTATATAAAGACTCAGCTATGTGAACAAAGTAAGGAACCTAAATCTAATAGAAGATACAAGCTTCTAAAAACCTCTTTATTTTAGTAATGCTATTACATACTTTTATCCTAATAATAGCATCAATTTATTTAAGATTAAGTTTTTTACTGTACCTCCTATACAAGTATTTAAGTACTACAATCTCATTAATTTTAAATTTAGACTTATTAATAGACAAGATAAGATCTACTTCTTTAAACATCTTTAAAATCTTCTCCACATCTTCAATAAGATCTTTTACAAATCTTCTACATCCATCAATATACAATGTCAAGTCTTTAGCTTCCTCTTTATAGTCCATGATAGGTATATCATCTATAAAAAGAATAGACTTTTTAGGCACAAAATTCCTTTGAATTTGATTTGTGGCATTTTACATATGAACTATTATGTTATTGGCACTTTGAGGCAAAGTAAGCATCTTCATAAGTTCTGTAGAATAAGTATTTATTTTCAAAATGTAGATACCTAGTGTATAGTGTAAACACGGATAGATAACTGCTGAAAAGGTGGTTTAGTAGGTAGAATGGATGAATAGTCAGGAAAAGTAGTTATCATCTATAGTGTAGGAGTTGGTATCTCAGAGTAGTATAAGGAGGATGGGAGAGGGGAAAAAAAGGCCAGACTGCAATAGTACTGAACCGAAAATAAGCTTGGTGCTATCTCTTCTTCTTAGTTTTCTTGTTTCTTTTATATTAGTGTTGATTCTAGTGAAGATAATCAATTTAATGAATCAATGTTTGATTTACGAAGTTATTTATGGATCACTATTTATCAATTGTTGTGAAAGATTGATGATATATGGAAGTTTTCAGCCACTATTTATCGCAAGGTTGTAAGTTCAGTGGAGAGGAATTGTAATCAAAAGAATTATCTCGATCAGATTCTGAGGATTAGAAGTTGTTCATCCCAGGGTTTGAGTTGTGCTTGTGTGTTCGTGAATTATACAGGGTACTGAAATTGATGTCGTGGTTGTTATCGTATTGATATGAGAGAGTGGACAGTAGGAGGAAAAGTTAAGTGTTCTTCGGTATTGTAGGCATTCAGCAATAACGGTTAATTATGTAATCCTAACAATTGGAGCTCATATACATGGTCTTTTCCTGTGTTCGAATTCCCCTCTACGGGTTTATTTTAGGAGGTTTCTTTTGGAATAAGTAAAACTACAACCACATTTTGGCACCATTGCCGGAGATTGACAACATTATTGAGTATTAGGAATTAACTGCCGAAGCAGTAAAGGAGATTAGGAAGCAAACTCAGTAGAAATAATAAAAGAGTATGGTTATTAAGAGTGAAAATTTAACAACAAAGAGAATAAAGCAATCAAAGAAAAGAACAGAGAGATTGCAAGCAAGAAATTTGTTGCGTAACTAGCGAGATCACAAATTGAAAAAGAAGCATCGATAAAGTTAGATTAAGCCATGATTGCATGCTTGTCAGCATATTCGATCATATCGAGAAGACGATCGACCTCTAATATTTCAGAAGTACATATTGTTAAAGAAATTGCCAAGAGCACTCGTGGGGAGCACTACTAATAGTCCAACATATCTCTTGAAGCCATTAATGGAAAGCGAGGAAGGCACAGAGGAATTAGGTACCCCATTGGGTATTTTTCCAATTAGAGATACATCCAATTCTAACAAGACTGGTTCTGAAGATCGGCATAAATCACTTGCCAATAAAGACCAATTCAAAGTATATCAAAACCTATCATTTTTACCTTATATTCAACTAGTAAAATTATTTGGAGATAATAATAGTCAATTGAGAAGGCCTAGAAGTCCGAAAAAGACTTTTATGGGAGACAGTTTTTATTTTAATAAGGAATTGAGCAAAACACCAGTATCTTTAATGGCGTCCAAAGGACTAGCAGTTTCGATTGCAGTTCAAATGGGTACAATGGGCGATTGAACAACTAACATTGTGCTATTACTTGCTTTTTGGGATTTGCCAAGTGTGGATCCTGATCAACATTTGTCTCAATTTTTGATGGTGTGTGTAGCCAATAATGGCAGAACTAAAGATATTTGATTAAGATGGCTACCAACAACATTAAAAGATACAGCATTTGAGTGGTATAACCGCCAACCTATGGAATAATTTATCAATTGGAAGGCATTGTAAAATGTATTTCTAGTCCATTTTTGACAAATTGGTTTTGAAGAACGTCTTAGAGAAAAATTAATGAACAGCAGAATAGTACCAGGGGAAGTGGTACAGTCATATTATGGTCGTGTAGTAGATATACTTCGAAAATGGCCAAATAACTGAATATCGAAATCGTTTGTGTTGTCCATATTGATTAATGGACTACACCCACCAGAATTGAAGATGTTTGTAAAAGAGGTCCAATCAGCCACCATTGCATCATCTCTTGAGCGAGCAAAAGTATGAGAGGAATGTCACTATAACTAGAACTTAATAGTTGGAGCCACAATGATTCCATCTCAAGGAGATTATCAAATGACAAATTGGAATGATGCATCGAAAAGTTATCTGGGAAGGAATGATTATGGTATAATTCCACAGGGAATAGTAGATGCCATTCCATTGCAGGCTATACCACCATCATCATCACATCCATATGCGCCTTATTCTGCATATCAAAAATCAATACTTACGAAGGAATTGCCAAATACATTGGTATGAAGGGATCCCAATGAGTCATTGCTATTAACATTGACAAAAAAAATGGATGAATTGGCTGTGAATCTAGTCAAGGATAAAGAAAAAAGGCATAAACCAACCAATATGCGTCTCAATGTCTAGTGCAGCAATTGTAAGGGGCAAGGTTATTTAGTAACAGAATGTCCTTCACCACCCCAAATGACTGTACAATGTACCTTTTGTAGGGGCAAGTATATTATCACCAACTATTGGAATTTACGGAAGCAACAACAATTTAGTAACTAGATAATGAATCAACCAACTTCGTAGGATGTCGATCAAGTACAAATGAATAATAGGTTTGGCTGAAATAGAAATTGAGCAAATAAACAAAATAGGAATTATTCCAATTTTCTAAACTCTGAATTTCACCAAGAAGGTGTATCCAATACTCACGGATTGGCGATGAACCAACCAGGATACTATCAATATCCACCCATGACGAAGCCAATGCTAGAGTCTACAGTAACAATGGATCAACCAGGATCCTTTATTTATCCGACAAGGAACAGACCTAACCGTTATATACTAGTAGAGACATCCAATATCCCTGAAGGAGCTTGCAGGAGACCACTTTTTTACTAACGTTGCAGACAAATTGGACATTATACGAGTGAATGCCCTAATCCAAGGGCTAGTGATGACTATGCTTTAATATGTAGAAATTGTAAGCAGTATGGTCACACTTATCAACAGTGCAATACGCCCTTTAATTATAATAATCAGGACCAGTAAATACAAACAAGCCAATCGGTGGAGGACAAAGGTCTTGATCAACAAGACTCACCAGTACATCATGTCGAGGTGGTGAACGCAATGCTTACCAAAGGCCAACAAAAAGACAAGAATCCAATTCAAGACTTGGATGAACCAATCACAGGAGAGTAAGTAGCACTGTCGATGGGGCTAAACGAACCAATATCAGTATTGAGACATATCTCAATATTAAGACCTCAACAAACTAAGGAACCCAATTCGGTTCTATGTGCCAATTTACAGGGACCATCAAGAACAATCCCAACTGACCAACTACCAATACCTGTACAGCCCAATAAAAGATCTTACGCATTAAAAGAACCTTTAGTCGTAGAAAAGTTAGCAAAGTTACCAGCGGCAATCCCAATTGCTAGGAAGAAATTGTTGCCAAACAGAGTAAAATCAAAACTAATGAAATATAAAAGAGCATTGAGAATTACTCTCAATATGTAATCCTACGACATTCTGAAGGATTTGGATGTTATTCAACCTTCAATTATAATGAAGCAACTTTTGGCTATAGCACCAGAATGTCGATTTACATTGAATTTAGCGCTAATACAACAAAGATTCCATACTAAAGAAATTCATGAAGTTAGCTTAAACCCAGATCCAAGAGCACCAACAATCGATGTATCAATTGATGGCATTTTAATTCCAGGGGTACAAGTCGATGGTGGCTCCAGTATAAATTTAATGAACGTGGATATAATGGAGGATTTGGATCTAAAGCAATTTCTATCTACGACATTGGTCTTGCAAATGGCAGATCATAGTCGGGTAAAGCCAATGAGAATCTTACGTAATATTACCATTGTAATCAGAGGATTGACATACAAAATCGATTATATTGTATTTCGATTACAGAGTTCTACATTATCATATCCCATTTTACTGGTCAGACCTTGGCTTTATCAAGCCAAAGCTAAGAACGATTGAGGCCGAGGTACATTAACAATTGAAAAAGGTCGTGACCAGATTGTTCTACAGATGTATCCAATATAATATCATGAACAATCTCAATTGCCAGAATCAAAATTTACATCGGATAACAAGAGTCAATCGATTGAGGAAGATGATGATGCTATAGGTTCACCGCAATTTGGGGTATGACAAAATACTTCAACAACAAAGGCAAGAGTCTACTAATGTAGAGGTCGCGACGAATATTTACTGCATCTGGAGGATGCGACTAACTTGAATCATGCTATTGCCGAATGGATGAACAATCCCGTAATCAATAAAGTCAGTACATTAGAACCAGAATTGGATAGTTTCCATATGTCGCATAATATAAGATATTCAGATCAGGAGAAGATGATTAAATCAAAGGTTGTTGAAGACCCTGTGTGTCAATCCATTAACCTGGGCACCAATGAAATGTCACAGCTAATTAAAATATATGTCGATATTATCGGTACAGAATTGGATGCTTGGAAACAGTTTTTTGTCCGTCACAAATCTACCTTTGCATAGTCGTATGTAGATTTGAAAGGGATTCTAGCCCACGTGTGTGAGCACTAGTTTATTTTGGAAGAGGGTGTTATGCCAGTTCATCAAAGACAACACAGGCTTAATCCAAAATATTTTCTTTTAGTGAAAGAGAAATTAGATAAACTTCTCGATGTGGGTTTTATTTATTGTGTTTCACATAGTGCATGGGTGTTGCCAATCATGATGGTCTCGAAGAAGAATGGAAAAATTAGAATATGTCAAGATTTTTGAAAGTTAAATGCGACTACTAAGAAGGACTATTTTCCATTACCATTTATAGATAGTATTTTGGACATAGTGGCCAAACATGAATGTTACTCATTTTTAGATGGGTTTTCGAGGTATAATCAAATTAAAATTATCAAAGAGGATCAGTTGAAGACTACATTTACCACAGATTGGAGTACATTCGCTTATAAAGTAATGCCATTTGGATTATGTAATGCCCCAGCTACTTTTCAGTAGGTAATGACAGAAGCTCTTCAAGATTACCTACGTTTATCAATGGAGATATTTTTGGACGATTTCTGCATCTTTAGCACAATGGTTGAACATCTAGCATGCCTAGATATTTGTTTGAATCAATGCGACAAGTATGGGATATCTCTAAATTCAGAGAAGTGTCAATTTAGCGTACCATCTGAAAAGCTATTGGGACACATTGTCTCTGTTGAAGGTATCTCTATAGACCTCAATAAAGTTACTCGTATATTGGGTTTACCAAAGCCAGATACGGTATCGGGCATGCGTGGTTTCATCGGCCATATTAGCTACTATTAGCATTTTATTGAATCTTTTGCGATTACCTGTCAACTGTTAATCCACTTATTAAAGAAACCCCCATCAGACGGATCTAGCCCAATATGGACTGAAGACTGTACTTTCACATTTAACGAATTGAAATGGAAATTGGTATCTGCCCCAATTCTTATAACACCTTATTAGATAAAATTGTTTCATGTCTATGTAGATGTATCCAATGTTGCTATTGGATCCATTCTTAGTCAAAAGGATGAAAAAAGATTAGATCATCCCATATATTATGCGAGCCGATAATTCGTTGCTGCAGAACGAAATTATAATACTACTGAGCGAGAAGCCCTCAGAATGATCTACTCTGTACAGAAATTCTGCCACTATCTACTTGGATACCCATTTGTATTCCACGTTGATTATGATGGGCTTAAGTACATGATAAATAAACCTCAATTGAGTGGACAAATTGCTCGATGGATATTACTTCTCCAAGAATTCAACTTTACGATTAACGTTTGACCTGACAAGAAACATGCCAATGCGGATCACTTATCCCTTTTATCTAATATATTGGGTAATGAGCAGATAAATGATGCTCTTCCGGATGCACAACTATTCACTGTGGATGTCATTACATCCAAATATAGTGAATTGATCTAATATCTAACATTTCAGACTTTTCCAAATTCTTATAATGAAAAATTAAAGAAACATCTGATTTTAAAAAGTATGATGTATACCATGATTGGAAAAGCCTTGTACAAACAAGGGTGGGATAGAATTTTACACCGTTGCATCTTTCAAAGTGAAGTTCATACAATTTTGAAAAGATGTCATTTGGACAGTTGTGGAGGACATTTTGTGGGTGATAGCACCGCACGTAAGGCTTTAATGGCTGGATATTGGTGGCAAATAATGTTTTCGGATGTACACTGTGATTGCTTGTTTTACTTATTCCAAATTAATCTAATAGGAATAAATCCGTATAGGAGGATTCGAACACGAGGAATGACTAGTTGCTTAAGCGTTCACGTTAGGGTCACACAATCAATTACCTCCTAAATGTATCATCTCTATTTCCAATATCTGAATATACAAGGAAACTATAATCTCCTCCTTCACCTTATCGGTCTCTTCCTTACAGTAATTCAGTCATACCAATAACTACTATTTCTACCAATATATTCACCCTCATAATCTCCAACTGTAATACTGCGCCTTCATAGCTTTCAGCATACAATTATTCTCATTCCAATCACTGGAATTCTTCACATAGAACTGCCATTCACATTACAGTATTTTACACAAACACAGACTCATTCTCTCTACTGAACTACAATCAGATTTTAGCATTCAATCTTTCTTCTTCTCAAATAATACCAATCACATTTCCATTCCATAATTCACTTCACAATATTCAAAAACTCTCAATCTTCTTATTCAAAGAAAATAACAAACAAAAGAAAAAAAGTAGCACCAAGCTTATCCCGGCTTACACTATCACAATGATGGCACCTTAATTAACTTCTACAACTCTTATATACTTTCCTCTGATTCTTTAGATTCTAACTATAATTCTATAATTAATCACTTTTAAGAACTAAATCACTCATCCATCCTTTTGAATTTTCTATTATATAGACTATTAATATATTTTATCAATATCTTTCAAAAAACAAATTAATATCTATTTTACATAGCCCTACTCCTATCTGTGTAGTGTCCTTGCAAACACTCAATTGATACCTATCTAAAAATTATCTAATAAATCTCTATAAAAATTACGATCCTTTTGGCCTATCTAATTAATCAATTGCCACAATATTTGTTATTGGTTCCATCGATTCTGGTTCCAACTGCAAATCTTCGTCCTCCTCCAATCCTTCCATCGGCTCCTGCCTCAATTGAACTGAAAGGTCTTCATTATACTCACCCAGTTCATGTACTTGAGCTTCCAGTTTCAGGATCTAGGCATCTCTCAATTCCAACTGGTGCTCAAAGTGACTCCTCTCTTTTGGAACTTCGGAAATTGGCAACGTCGATACTTGTGCTTGACCAATATTGACTAAATCCTGTGCCAATCTTGTCACCTCGATGTTCAAGGCATCAATTTCAGTCCTTAACTACTCCGTTTCACATCTGTATTGGTCACTCAATACCAATTTCTCTTGCGCCAATAACTTGGCCTTTTCTCGTTCTATTACCAATTGACCCTTAGTTTTTTCCAATTCCAAAATTGAATGAGTGTGAGCTAGAATAGTTCTTGCCTATGGGTCTCTACCATGCATTCTCTTTCTTTGTCCCAAGCTTCCTGTTGTTCCTCAATTTTTTGCTCCAATAGCAACTTCGATTCCACATTCGCTTGGATGATCCGTTCTTGCTCTTCAATTCTTTGAATCTGCTCTGATATCACCTTTTTGCTTGCCTTTAATTCCTGTTTACCACTGCCTTCTACATCTAATGCTCGTACCATGCAATGTATTTGTGAAATGTACTTCAATAGAGCATTTTTAAGATGTACGCCTTTTGATAGTCGGCGTTGTGGAAACGCTAACTGAATGATATCTAACAACGACGAGTTTTCATTCTCCTCTTCCACCACCAAACAAATCGGATCCATTTTTGGTGCCACTGGATGATTGGATTCCCCAATTTCATGTATTACCTCCATTGTATTGACATTTTGTGCCAACGAATTCCGTTCTCGCTGCGGAGGCATTGACACTAGTTCAGAACTTCCCTCTACTAGCGATGTTTGTTGCAATGTATACGCGATCACAGCATACACATAATTAGAACATAGCAAAGCTGTAAACTTCCTTATTTTATACTTAGCTCCTATTTTCACATGAATATGGGTTGAAACATAAGCTGCCTAATTGAACACCATCCCTTCAAACGTTCCTACTCTTGTAAATATTAATCGTCTTGACATATATGTGTTGTGTCGATACAATCCTAGATGCCTCAACACGAAGCGCAACCATTCCATGAGCTCTCGTGTAATTACCTCAACCGTCCGCCAACCTTGGTTCTTCTCAAACGATGACATGCCACCTTTGAAATAACTTCTCAATCGGAAGTCACTAGACTCCTCAGCATCCACCGCAATCTCTCCAACTGGAAGAAACAGTACTTTTTCGAAGATCTTTTCATCAATACCAATACCGCATCCTTGTACTATGCTCGAACCATCCTATGGGTCATAGTTTGCGATGTATTCTTCTACTAATGCCACATTAATTAAAGGCAAACTATCTGACCTTCGCAAAAACTAAAATATTTGCGCATTTCAAAAATCTTATATTCTCCTTGGCATCTAGCAAATCTCCAGCTTCATAGGCTCCATATTGGTAACGATTACTATGGATAGTGGTCCTAAATTACGTTATCGTATAACGTGCTTTCCTACTCGAGAACGCGCCGGGCATCTGGCTGTAGAAGGTAGTATGGAGATTTGCCGATAGTCAAGCAGTCTATCAGTTTTGACTGCTGGAATATAAACGACTGCAACAATGTACCGTAAATCTATACGGATGCTCTTCGACTGCTTGTCAAAGTCCTTTTTGCCCCAGCCGGTAGGTCTCTAGACGTTACAGAGACCCTCGAACAACCCAAACTGTTAATCTTCAATACCCCTTTGTACTTACGATCTTGTATCCACTGACTGTCTTATTAGATTAACCCAATAAATTTCATTCACTCCGCATACTCAATCCTATAGACACCCTTTTAATCCTTCAATCACAGACGTAACTCGATTTCACAAAACAGTCAAGAGTATTCAAACCCACTTCATTAAAAATCTCGATTCACCATTACAATACTGACTTCAGCAGCGATTGCCTCAGTCTTCCCAAAACTCTACGAAGAAGAAAAATCCAAATTCTATGTCTTTCCTTCCCCGATCCGAAGCATGAAGCTCCTCTCTCTAATCCCCTTGATCTTCAAAAACCTCCAATGAAAACCGAACTAGTAACCTTGCAAAAGCTTGAAAACTAGCTCCCCCCGATTCCCAGAGAAAGAAAAAAAAAAAAAACCCCCTTCAAAACTAAATCCCCCCCAACCTTATCCTCTGAATTTCTTCAATCTTCCGTCTTAGATCCGGAATTGGCTCCCACCGTCAAGCATGGATCTGAAATTGGCTCTCGCCGTCATACCTTTCTCCTCCGTTTTTACCTTTAAGAAATCCATTTACCAAAAACAACGTTCCTTGAAACGGCACAGAGAACAGGACAGCCCGAAACAGAATCGAAACCCCGTAATTGGGACCACATTGAGACGCCCGACCAATTCAGGTCCCATATTGGGTAAGATGCTCGTAATAACTTGGATGTTCCCGTTATTGGGTCTGCATTGAGTTGCCCGGCCAATTCAGGTCTCATATTGGGTAAGAGGACCCGGATTGGATTCTCGAAATTGGATCCAATTGGCTCTTCGAACCAGTCGTGTAAATTGGTCCTTCTCTTCCTGCTGACTCCCGTTATTGGAATTGAATGGAGCATTTCAGTATGCCCCGAATGACTGTAACGGGGTGACTGAACTTGACCACTCAGTATTTGTACAGGAGTTGGTCGATGCTCCCAATATTCGAGGTAACTGAATATTAATAAAATTCCCCTTTCTTTTTATTTTCACTGTATACTCGTGTTACAACACGACATCCACCCCCTCTGAACCTGTGCATCCTCCGGTATGCACCAATTTACCCAATTGCTGTTTGCTTCAAAATATATCCTCTACGTCTTTGTCCAGTTCGTCTTCGTCACCTTCATTATCCAAATCACTTTCATCTTCTTGCTACGGAATCTCTATACCTTCATTAAGGTCTTCCATATTCATCTCTGCGTGTCTTCGTTTAAATATTTTTACTCGCTTCCCTGCAATTAGTATTTTCAATTTTGTACCATCTAACTTCCGTAATGAGTAAGTCGCATTATCATGAACAGTTGTTACCACATATGGTCCAAACCAACGTTTTGAAAATTTCCGCAAAATACTATGTTGATTATCCAGACTATTGTCATAAACAAGTACCCAGTCACCTTCCTCGATTGCTTTTGGTCTCAATCGATGTTGCTTATCGAACCGCGCCTTGTTTTGTAACCTTGCTCTTTTTAACCTTTCCAATGCTATCTGGACATCTTCCGTTCTTTGCTCCAATTGTCGAATCCTAATAGCCAAAAGTTCTTCTCTTGTCAATCCATCTTCCCATGGTAGCATACTCCAAGTAAGTACCTTTTCTTCAATCGGCATAATTGGTTTTTGACCGGTCATAAGTTCTACTAGCATATATCCTGTCACCGAGCTATGTGTTGTTCGATCAGCCCATAATGCAAATGACAAAAGTCGTGGCCACTCTTTAACTTTTTTATTACAAGCTTTAACCAATGCTTTCACAATCGGTGGGTGACCACGTTCACTTTTTGCATTCCCTTCTGGATTATAAGCAGTACTCAGTGATAGTTTAACTCCACATCTTTCAAAGAACTTACGAGCTTCTTGTGCATTTAATTCTCCACGATCGGCAGTGATTTTTCCTATGCATCCGTAACGGCAAATGACATCTTCAAGCAAAAACCTACAAATCCCCTCTGTAGATTTTGTCCTCAATGCTCTTCCTTCTACTTGATTTGATAAATCTTCATGAGCTAAAACCAAATATCTCATCTGCCATAACCCAACCGGCATAATAACCAAATCAACAACCCATTTAAAATGAATAGCCAGAGGATACGTAGGAAGAAGACCATCTCGATGTCGGATATTAGAATACGATTAACAGATTTCACATGACTCTACAAATGAGAGCACATCTCGATACATATTTTTCCACCAATATCGTTCCTTGAGTTTAGCAAAAGTAGCCCAGATTCCTCTATGGCCTGCCCATAAACTATCATGAAACTCCTTTAATAATTTTAGTTTTTCTTCCCTTTTGCCTATCACTCGTTGTGGCATCCCAATTCCTTTCTTCGGTCTCTTCCATAAGAATCCATCTCGAAGTAAAAATCCATATGCTTTTTTTCTTATTTGTTTGAATTTTTCTGTAGACCAATTCCCTTGCTTAGTCAAGGTATTCAAGTAATGACCAATATCCAATAATTCTCCTTCATAAGATTCTTCAAGAAATAGCTTGTCTTCTCTGTTGAGATTTGATATTGAATAGAATTTCCATCCGACGTCATCAATGTCTTCAACCATTTCGTCCTCCCTCTCATATCTTGCTCGAGATAGCATGTCTGCTACTAAATTATCTTTCCAAGTAATATGCTTAAATTTTGGATTTAGTGACTTAATATAAGCAATCCATCTCAACATTGCAATATCTGGCATTGTCGTATTACGTGCTTTCCTGCTCGAGATCGCGCCGGGCGTCTGGCTGTAGAAGGTAGTATGGAGATTCGCCGATAGTCAAGCAGTCTATCAGTTTTTGACTGCTGGAATATAAACGACTGCAACAATGTACCGTAAATCTATACGGGTGCTCTTCGACTGCTTGTCGAAGTCCTTTTAGCCCCAGCCGGTAGGTCTCTAGACGTTACAGAGAACCCCGTACAACCCAAACTGTTAACCTTCAATATTGCTTTGTACTTACGATCTTGTATCCACTGACTGTCTTGTTAGATTAACCCAATAAATTTCATTCACTCCGCATACTCAATCCTATAGACACCCTTTTAATCCTTCAATCACAGACGTAACTCGATTTCACAAAACAGTCAAGAGTATTCAAACCCACTTCATTTAAAAATCCCGATTCACCATTACAACACTGACTTCAGCAGCGATTGCCTCAGTCTTCTCCAAAACTCTACGAAGAAGAAAAATCCAAATTCTATGTCTTTCCTTCCCCGACCCGAAGCATGAAGCTCCTCTCTCTAATTCCCCTGATCTTCAAAAAACCTCCAATGAAAACCGAACTTGTAACCTTGCAGAAGCTTGAAAACTAGCTCCTCCCTCGATTTTCCTCAAAAAAAAAAAAAAAACCACCCCCCAAAACTATATCCCACCTAACCTTATCCTCTGAATTTCTTCAATCTTCCGTCTTAGATCCGGAATTGGCTTCCACCTCAAGCTTGGATCCGAAATTGGCTCTCGCCGTCAAGCTTTCTCCTCCGTTTTTTGCCTTTAAGAAATCCATTTACCGAAAACAACGTTCTCTGAGACGGCACAGAGAACAGGACAGCCTGAAACAGAATCGAACCCCGTAATCGGGACCTCATTGAGTCGCCCGACCAATTCAGGTCCTATATTGGGAAAGATGCCCGTAGTAACCTGGATGTTCCCGTAATTGGGTCAAATTGGTCCTCGCGTCAGATTGGCTAAGACCAGTAGTAAGACCTGGATTTCCCGTAACTGGGTCAAATTGGTCCTCGCGTTAGATTGGCTAAGATCCGTAGTAAGACCTGGATTTCCCGTAACTAGACTGCATTGGGTTGCCCCACCAATACAGGTCTCATATTGGGTAAGAGGACCCGGATTGGATTATCGAAATTGGATCCAATTGGCTCCTCGAACCCGTCGTGTGAATTGGTCCTTCTCTTCCTGCTGACTCCCGTTATTGGAATCGAACGGGGCATTTCAGTGTGCCCCGGCTGACTGTAACGGAGTCACTGAACCTGACCACTCAGTATTTGTACTGGAGTTGGTCGATGCTCCCGATATTCGAGGTAACTGAATATTAATAAAATTCCCCTTTCTTTTTATTTTCACTGTATACTCGTGTTACAACACGACATCCACCCCCTCTGAACCTGTGCATCCTCCGGTATGCACCAATTTACCCAATTGCTGTTTGCTTCAGAATATATCCTCTACGTCTTTGTCCAGTTCGTCTTCGTCACCTTCATTATCCAAATCACTTTCATCTTCTTGCTACGGAATCTCTATACCTTCATTAAGGTCTTCCATATTCATCTCTGCGTGTCTTCGTTTAAATATTTTTACTCGCTTCCCTGCAATTAGTATTTTCAATTTTGTACCATCTAACTTCCGTAATGAGTAAGTCGCATTATCATGAACAGTTGTTACCACATATGGTCCAAACCAACGTTTTGAAAATTTCCGCAAAATACTATGTTGATTATCCAGACTATTGTCATAAACAAGTACCCAGTCACCTTCCTCGATTGCTTTTGGTCTCAATCGATGTTGCTTATCGAATCGCGCCTTGTTTTGTAACCTTGCTCTTTTTAACCTTTCCAATGCTATCTGGACATCTTCCGTTCTTTGCTCCAATTGTCGAATCCTAATAGCCAAAAGTTCTTCTCTTGTCAATCCATCTTCCCATGGTAGCATACTCCAAGTAAGTACCTTTTCTTCAATCGGCATAATTGGTTTTTGACCTGTCATAAGTTCTACTCGCATATATCCTGTCACCGAACTATGTGTTGTTTGATCAGCCCATAATGCAAATGACAAAAGTCGTGGCCACTCTTTAACTTTTTTATTGCAAGCTTTAACCAATGCTTTCACAATTGGTGGGTGACCACGTTCGCTTTTTGCATTCCCTTCTGGATTATAAGCAGTAGTCAGTGATAGTTTAACTCCACATTTTTCAAAGAACTTACGAGCTTCTTGTGCATTTAATTCTCCACGATCTGCAGTGATTTTTCCTACGCACCCGGAATGGCAAATGACATCTTCAAGCAAAAACCTACAAATCCCCTCTATAGATTTTGTCCTCAATGCTCTTCCTTCTACTTGATTTGATAAATCTTCATGAGCTAAAACCAAATATCTCATCTGCCATAACCCAACCGGCATAATAACTAAAACAACAACCCATTTAAAATAAATAGCCAGAGGATACGTAGGATGAAGACCATCTCGATGTCGGATATTAGAATACGATTGACAGATTTCACATGACTCTACAAATGAGAGCACATCTCGATACATATTTTTCCACCAATATCGTTCCTTGAGTTTAGCAAAAGTAGCCCAGATTCCTCTATGGCCTGCCCATAAACTATCATGAAACTCCTTTAATAATTTTAGTTTTTCTTCCCTTTTGCCTATCACTCGTTGTGGCATCCCAATTCCTTTCTTCGGTCTCTTCCATAAGAATCCATCTCGAAGTAAAAATCCATATGCTTTTTTTCTTATTTGTTTGAATTTTTCTGTAGACCAATTCCCTTGCTTAGTCAAGGTATTCAAGTAATGACCAATATCCAATAATTCTCCTTCATAAGATTCTTCAAGAAATAGCTTGTCTTCTCTATTGAGATTTGATATTGAATAGAATTTCAATCCGACATCATCAATGTCTTCAACCATTTCGTCCTCCCTCTCGTATCTTGCTCGAGATAGCATGTCTGCTACTAAATTGTCCTTTCCAGTGATATGCTTAAATTCTGGATTTAGTGACTTAATATAAGCAATCCATCTCAACATTGCAATATCTGGCGTTGAACAGTTAATAATCATTCCAAGCAATGGCAAGCAATCTGTTTCAATTACTACTACTGCCCCAATCAAATAGTCCTTTTTAGCTTTCATAGCCGAAACGACTCCCCAAAGTTCTCTTTTGACTTGCGAATATGCACGCTGACGAATACTTAAAACTTTAGCTCCAAATCGAACTGCAAATCTACTCCCATTCGAATCATCTTGACCCACCGCCCATCCAACGGCAATTGGACTAGCGTCTACAGTAAGAATCACTGGTCTATTGCACTTATAACCAACCTTCCTCAATATTGGAGGTGACATCAATAATTTCTTCAATCTTTGCATTGCCTGAATATGCCTTTCTTTCCATTCAAAACGGTAACCCTTGCGTAACAGTTCATATAATGGATCTGCTATGTGAGCAAAATGAGGGATCCAGATTCGATAAAATACACATGCACCCAAAAACCTGCGAACCTCTGTTAAAGAATCACAATCCTCTTTCATCCTTCCAATTGCATCAACTTTAGTCGGATCTGGTTTTCTTCCGTAAGATCCACATAAATGTCCAACAATTACAACCTCTCGCACTCCAAATACGGACTTCATACCCGATAATGTAAGATGAACTTCTCCAAGCCGAGTTAAAATCTTTTCACAATCTTGTATATGATCAACAACATATCTGCGACACCCCCTCGTACCTAAAGTTTCATCCTTGTCTCCTTCTCTGCACCCTTTTATTAGAACATCATTCAGAAAAGGCATAGTCTTTTCCGGAATAAAATCTCTCAATACCTTATTCATCCCATTCATCATATGGGCAACTGAGTTGGTCGCGCCTTGAGGAAGAGTGCACATTCTAACCAATCCAAGCGGTGTCCTCATCGTTGTCATATCTCTACTTCCTTCGGCAAGTTGAAATTGATCATAACCTGAATACAAATCACCCATTGAATAGATCGCCCTTCCAGCAAACGCCTCAGCAAATTCATCCACAATAGGTCCAATTCCTGCATTCCTAACAGTTACAGCATTCACCGGCTGCATATCTTGAATAAACCGTAGTGATCCATTCTTCTTAGGTACCGTAAACCATCGACTAGAATACGGCGCAAATGAAGGTTCTAATATTTTCATCTTTATCTTTTCTTTCAATAGTTCCACCAATTTAGGTAAATGTGCCCTCGGTACTGGAATCGGTCTTAGATTCCAAGGTACAAGCGGTACAGTGAAGATAACCATAGGTGTTATAATATTTGGATCCACACACCCAATTTCATGAGATTCGAAGGCAAACGATCTACCTTGTTTAGCCAACATCTTTTTGAAGCAAGTAATTTCCTCCGGCAATAAAGAACCATCAGAACCAATCTTCAATTCTTCAAAAGTCTCTTCAG
The DNA here is from genome assembly GCF_059467195.1 of Physcomitrium patens. Lineage (NCBI taxonomy): Eukaryota > Viridiplantae > Streptophyta > Bryopsida > Funariales > Funariaceae > Physcomitrium > Physcomitrium patens. The sequence goes on along the minus strand of NC_143416.1, from coordinate 13,606,395 downwards.
TAAACTGATGTCCAATACTCATTGGATCTCTTAAACTTGCTTCTTTTGATGCTTCTCCCATTTGTTCTTTAGAATCCTCTGGTAATGGTCCGGCAATAGGCTTTACCTTCTTATCTGCCGTTTTATATCTCGTCTCTACTGTGACTTCTGGTGCTTGAAAAGATTCAAGCATGGTATAAACCTCTCTCGAATGAATCTCAACAATCTTATCATTATCCCCTAACCCAATAGATGTAATCAATTCCAATGAATCTTCCAGCCCATTTTCTTCATAAACACCCAAAATCCTCTCATCATCTTGCAATGTACCTATCTTGCATAATTGTCCTTCAATATCATATAATCTTTTTCTTTCTTTTCTTTTAAAATCATCAACTTTCTTATACATAATATTTCCATTCTCCAATATACCAATAAAACTCGCATCAAAGGCACCTTCATCTTGCGAGAGTACCTCCTCTTTTGTACCTCCATAATCTCGCTTTACAGTGGTACCTCTCCAAAATCCTTAAATCCTTCAACAATCTTTGGCAATGGTTTCTCCCTCAACCTATCTCGATTCCGTTCATGGTTAGGAGGTATTGTTAGAAATTGTACAGCTTTCCTCCCATCTTCGCTCCGTACCCTTGCATAAGCAGAACCATCGTCAAGTACCTTTGTTTCCATCCGTGTTGCCGTGATATAAGGTTGTCCTAAAATCAACGGATAAGACGTTGTATCTTGAACGAAGAAATGTTGCTCCGTCGCAACATCTCCAATCCGAATTTTGACATCTGGACAAGCTCCATATAATTCGCCTCGTGTGTTATTAGCTGCTCGTATTACCCATCCATATCCCATATCAATTGGCCATTTTTGCTTCTTATAAAGATCTTTAGACATGAGATTTATTTCAGAACCATGGTCCACCAAAGCAACTATTGGTTCTTCTATATCTCCTACCTTCACCAATACCTCAGTAGTTGTCCTTGCCCAATGCTTTCGAGTATAATGGCTCAAAGTTTTCATTTCCTTGTCACTAGAATCTTCGAAACGTACTCGCTGATTATACCCATTCTTTTCATTTGTTGGTTGCTTGTAACCAATATCAACCTCTTCTTCATCTCTACATATTCTTGCATCAATAGCATGACTCATTCCAGTTTCGCTCATTAATTGCCTCTTTCGCTTAATGCTGTCAATGATAACATCATGAAACTCCTTCTTGGCAATTCCCAAGACTTCTTTCAATGTGAATTCCACCTTAGCATTTAATATACGTTCTTCCAACACCCCTTTCAAATTTGTTGCCGCTTCAATGTCAGAAAGTAGCTTATAAGCAATTGATTTGCCCTTATCTTTTGTCTCCGTTGTTTTTTCTCCCAATGATGCTGAGGTATCCTTTACAGGCAATTCTTGTGAAGCTGCCTTCCGAGCCTTGTCTCCTTGAGTTTGCCTCTTAAAAGAATTTCCTTCTCTAGTATCATCAAAATTTCCTCGTCTTTTTTCTTCCATCAAAGCTTCATGTTGGCTCTTAGCAATATATGCATGAACTGAAAGAGACTCAACGGGATCCTCCCAACCTATTCTTCCTCATATTGTAGCTGCAGTTCTCAATAACGCTTCTCGAGGTAATTTCCCTTCTTGCATTGTAGAAATGGCAGAAGCCCAAAACTCACTAGTTTCCGTACTTCCACCAATTTCATCATCTACTCTAGCACCATAACTTGCACTTTCTCGTGCTACTGTTTCGTGCTCTTTTAAGTTATCTTGAACCAATGCTCTCATTCCTCCCTTGCCAAAATTGGTTTGAAGAAGATCCTCCCTATCTTTCAATGCTATCTTCCCATCTTTCCAGCAAATAATTCCCTGCCGTATCATATTATTAAATTCATTGCAATCTTTTCTAGTGTGTGAAGCATCATTACACCAAATGCATCTTTGTACATATCCTTGTTTTGAAACATTCTTCGAATTGTTTATAGAAGTATTCTCTTCAAGTCTTGCCAATTTGATTTGAAGATCTCGCATTCCTCGTATAATTTCTTCCATACCCATATCTGCTTTCTTTGACAAGGATGTCGAAGGTTGAACTGTAGGCATTGTTGGTGGTGTTGTACGTATTGGAGCTCTGGGTGCTTGTACTGTTTTCGGAATATTACTCCTATCCTTCCTCCTTTCTTTTTTTGTAAGCAACCCCACCGCATCTTCAACGTTCTTCCACTTCGTTGTCAATCCTTCATCTTCTTCTTTGTCTTCAAGAAGGGGTTCTAATTTCTCTTGCAATTCTCCATCAGCAGCTTGAAGAAATAGATCAACTTTGTTCGGCTCCAATGTCAATTTTTCTACCTTTGATAATTGAGAGTACTGCCTCTCAAATTCCCTTAGTAGCTCTGTTGCTTGCAAATTCTTATTGGGCCGTTCAATCCATCCCAGAAACAGCTTCTTAGTAACGCGATCAGCATCTTCCAAGAAATATTCGTCTTTCAATGCATGTGAAAAATCCTCCCATGAATTCCCATAACGATATGTAATCGATATAATGTGGTCCTTTATCTCTGGTATCGTGGCAAGTCCAAATAGTGCAACCATTTTCTTCTTAGAAACCTGATTTAATTCCATTTTACGAACATAACATCTTAAATACCTTGAAATATTCCTCCCATCAAATTGATCAATTTTATTGACCACTGCTTGCAATGCTTTGGTTGCCAAAGCTTCCTTTCGATCATTGCTTTGCTGTTCCTGCATTGACAATGAGAAGGCTTGAAACAAACTAGCGATAGATGGATCCATGTGCATACCTTGTCCTTTAGAAGACTCTCCACCAAAAACTCCTCCCAAAAATCCTTCAAATTTTTTATTTTTGTTTTCCATAAAAATAAAGATAAAATCAACCGAAATCCAATACCTTCCACCTCAAGCTTTCACGTCGAGTTCACCACTTTTTGTCGTATTACGTGCTTTCTTACTCGAGAACGCGTCGAACGTCTGGCTGTAGAAGGTAGTATGGAGATTCGCCGATAGTCAAGCAGTCTATCAGTTTTTGACTGCTGGAATGTAAACGACTGCAACAATGTACCGTAAATCTATACGGATGCTCTTTGACTGCTTGTCAAAGTCCTTTTTGCCCCAGCCGATAGGTCTTTAGACGTTACAGAGAACCCTGAACAACCCAAACTGTTAATCTTCAATACCCCTTTGTACTTGCGATCTTGTATCCACTAACTATCTTGTTAGATTAACCCAATAAATTTCATTCACTCTGCATACTCAATCCTATAAACACCCTTTTAATCCTTCAATCACAGACGTAACTCGATTTCATAAAACAGTCAAGAGTATTCAAACCCACTTCATTAAAAATCTCGATTCACCATTACAATACTGACTTCAGCAGCGATTGCCTCAGTCTTCCCAAAACTCTACGAAGAAGAAAAATCCAAATTCTATGTCTTTCCTTCCCCAACCCGAAGCATGAAGCTCCTCTCTCTAATTTCCTTGATCTTCAAAAACCTCCAATGAAAATTTAACTAGTAACCTTGCAAAAGCTTGAAAATTAGCTCCCCCCGATTCCCAGAGAAAGAAAAAAAAAGAAAAAACCCCCTTCAAAACTATATCCCCCCTAACCTTATCCTCTGAATTTCTTCAATCTTCCGTCTTAGATCCAGAATTGGCTCCCACCGTCAAGCTTGGATCCGAAATTGGCTCTTGTCGTCAGAGCTTTCTCCTCCGTTTTTACCTTTAAGAAATCCATTTATCGAAAACAACGTTCCCTGAAACGGCACAGAGAACAGGACAGCCCGAAACAGAATCGAAACCCTGTAATCGGGACCACATTGAGTCGCCCGACCAATTCAGGTCCCATATTGGGTAAGATGCTCGTAATAACTTGGATGTTCCCGTAATTGGGTCTGCATTGGGTTGCTCGGCCAATTCAGGTCTCATATTGGATAAGAGGACCCGGATTGGATTCTTGAAATTGGATCCAATTGGCTCTTCGAACCAATCGTGTGAATTGGTCCTTCTCTTCCTGCTGACTCCCGTTATTGGAATTGAATGGAGCATTTCAGTATGCCCCGAATGACTGTAACGGGATGACTGAACTTGACCACTCAGTATTTGTACAGGAGTTGGTCGATGCTCCCAATATTCGAGGTAACTGAATATTAATAAAATTCCCCTTTCTTTTTATTTTCACTGTATACTCGTGTTACAACACGACAACATTTAGCTTTCATATTTTGGCCACTTTCTTCTCTATTCGTAGCTCTCTTTGCACTCTCAATCGCCATAATGCACACTCTTTCAAGCTCTAACCATCAATACTATGCTCCAGTACTCCGAAACACCCAAAATTGTAACACAGAAAAGAAACAATAATAGAATGCGACACTTGAGAATGATCGTAAATGGGTGCCTCTCTCCTATCCTTTTATCTAGTGGTGATAATGACAACATGTTACCCCTCCTGTCTGTTTCTCACCTCCGTTCCATCTGACACATTAGTAATTATTAACTATCCTTTCAGCCGCCTCTACACCCTAACGCACTTAATTAGGTCTATCCTAAGTACATTCGATGTGACCTCTTCCAGAAATTGAAAATCCGTCTCGGGTTTTATATATGATATAATCGTAATCGATTTCTATGTATGATATAATCGTTTATATCATACATAGAATACGCCCACAATACTGCAAACAATTTAGTATCCCAATCTGTTTCCGCACCCAAAATCATTTTGATTAAAATCTTACATAGAATACGATTGGTCTTTTTCGTTTGCCCATTGGCTCGAGGATGATATGGTGTTATTTTCCTGTGCTTGATTTCGTATGTATTTGTCAAGGTTGCTATGGTAGCATTTATGAAATGGGTGCCACGATCGCTAACCAATTCCTTCGAACACCCAAATCGAGTAATTATATTCTCGTATATAAAAGTAGCCACGGTACTGACATTATCATTACGGGTAGCAATAGCCTCTGCCCATTTGGTTACATAGTCAGTGGCGACTAAAATATATCGCTTTTGTCCATATCTTGATGTTGGTGTAATGGGTCCAACAAAATCAATTCCCCATTTCTCAAATGGTGCTTATGCCAAGATTGGTACTAATGACATCGCTGAAGTACCTGTGGGTCGATCAATTTGTAGACAGGGATCACAACGACAAACAAATTGGTGCGCATCAGAAAACATTGTGGGCCACCAATATCCGGCCATTAAAACCTTGCGAGTAGTACTGTCTCCCGCGAAATATCCACCACAACTATCCAAATGACATCCCTCTAGTATCGATTGTATTTCATTGAGAAAGATGCAATGGCGTAGAATTCCATCCCGGCCTTGCTTATACAAGGCATCTCCCATCATCGTATATGGTGCACTTTTTAAAATCAGTCATTTCTTGAGTTTCTTACTATATGTAGGTAAAAATGTCTGAAATGTCAGATATTGAATCAATTTACTATAGTCGGTTGTAATCACTTCGACGGCAAATAACTGCACGTCAGGAAGTGCATCACTAATAGGCTCATTACCCAAGATATTGGACAATCAAGACAAGTGATCCACATTGGCATGTTTCTTTCTTAGATGTACATTGATAGTAAAATTAAATTCTTGAAGTAATAACATCCATCGAGCAATGCGTCTACTCAATTTAGGCTTATTAATCATGTATTTGAGGGCATCATGATCCACATAAAAGACAAATGGATACCCAAGCAAATAGTGCCAAAATTTCTGAACCGAGTATATCATATCCAATGCTTCTCGTTCAGTAGTAATGTAATTACGTTTGGCAGCCACCAATTATTGACTAGTATAATAGATAGGATGATCCAAACCATGGTTATCTTTTTGACTTAGCACTGATCCAATAGCCACATTGGATGCATCAACATACACATGAAAAGGCTCGGTCCAACGAGGGGCCACCAATATTGGTGCAGAGACCAATTTTGATTTCAATGCTTCAAAGGCTATGGTACACTCTATGGTCCAGATGGGACTAGTCCCATCTAATGGAGGTTTCTTTAGTAAGTTTGTGAAAAGTTGACAAATAACTACAAACGAACAAATAAATTGTCGATAATAACTGACATGGCCGACGAACCCTCAAACACCAGAGACCATCTTTGGTCTAGGCAAGTTCATTATATGTGTCACTTTGTCTGGATCCGTAGTAATACCACGGCTAGAGACGATATGTCCCAATAATTTTCCTGATACAACACAGAATTGACACTTATCCAAGCTCAACGATATTCCAAACTTAGCGCACTGAGCCAAGCATTCGCCGAGATAATTAAGATGATCTTGTTTTGTACTGAATGCACAGAAGTCATCTAAAAAGATCTCTATAAACAGCCAGAGATAGTCTTGGAAGGCTTGACTTATCACTCTCTGAAACGTCGCTAGGACGTTACATAACTCAAAAGGCATCATGCGATAAGTGAATGTGCCCCAATCCGTAGTAAAGGTCGACTTGAGCTGATCTTCCGTTGCAATTTGAACCTGATTATACTCCAAAAATCCATCTAGGAACAAATAACATTCATGACCTACTACAGCATCCAATATACTATCCGTGAAAGGGCAATGGGAAGTAATCTTTCTTGGTGGCCTCATTAAGTTTCTAAAAATCCTGACAAATTCAAATTTTTCCATTCTTTTTTGGCACCATCACGATTGGAAAAACCCACTCATTATTTGGTACCAAGTAAATAAAACCAATCGCAAGAAGCTTGTCCAATTCTTCTTTCACTATGAAGAAATATTTACGATTAAGGCGATGTTGCCTCTGCCGTACCGGTTTAGCGTTCTCCTCTAAAATGATACGATGCTCATAGACTTCAGCTGGAATACCTTTTAAATCATTATAAGTCCAAGCAAAAGTGGATTTATGATGCAAGAAAAATTCCGTCCAGCAGGTCAACTCTTGTTCCTTAATACCTTCATAGATCTTAATTGTTCGAGGTTCTGCTGTGGTCGCCAAGTTGATAATTTGACATAAAGGTACAACGACAATGTTCTGTTTCAACCTCTACACTGGTTTAAAGTCAGTCGGTAAGTTCAACATGTATGAAGTACTGAATCCTGTGTCCAAGGCATTAATATGGTGCACATCATACTTGGTCGTCCAATCAGTACTAACATAATCTAAGTTTTTTGAGTTCGTTGGGTATATCAAGTACTCCTTCGGACCTCTATATTAGTACACCACTCTAGGGTGTAGTGCTGCCTCCACGGGAGCCTTCGTAATTGGTGCAACTACGTCGTCATTAGAGCTAAGCTCATGATCTGATGTTAATTCAGATGTTGGCAATTGAGACTCCTCATGATAGTGTACTGGGTACATTTGTAATACCATTTTATTTCCACCCTTGTCAATTGTCAAAGTACCCCAATTCCAATCATTCTTGGTATTTGCTTGATAAAGTCAAGGTTGTCCCAATAAAATTGAATACGATAAAGTCGAACGTTGTAACCAAAAGATAATATAGTCGATTTCATATGCAATATCGACAATCATAGTTTGAACACTCCGTAAGATATCCATTGATTTAACCCGGCTATGATTTGTCATCCGTAATACCAATGTCATGGGTACTAAGTGTTTCAAATCTAAAGCATCCATTGTATGAGCGTTCATTAAATTGATGTCGGAACCACCATCCACCTGAACATCTGAGATCATTACACCATCAATTGAAACATCGATGGTTGGTGCACCTGGATCAGGGTTCAAACTGACTTCACAAACTTCTTTATTATGGTGCCTATGCCATGTTAATGATGAATTCAATGTAGAATGGCACCCTGGTGCGACTGTTAGAAGTTGCTTCATAGAAATAGAAGGCCAAATAGCATCTAGATCCTTCAAAATATCATAAGGTTTTATATTTAGGATAATTCCCAATGACCTCTTTTTTTTCATTGGTTTGAATTTAACTCCAAAAGATAAGATATTCTTTCACCCTGGACTCAGAATTGGAATAGCAGTCGGAGCTTCTTTGGAATTCCCACCCCCGAGAGGATCTTTCAACAGATAGGACGTTTCTCAAAATTATGTAGAGATTGGAACTACTCGGAACGGAACCGAAGCTTCCGTAATTGAGACCTCATTGGGTTGTGCCACCGAGTCAGGTTTCATACTGGGTACGAAGCTCATAATAGGACCTGGATTGGATAGTCCCCTAATTGGGTCAAATTGGTCTTTCGCATCAGGATTACCCAAATGTTGAATTGGTCCTTTTCTTTTTTGCTGACTCTCGATAAAAACGGCTTAGTCACATTCCACCCGATTTACCAAAGAATCTTGAGGATCTCGATTTATTTCCTCAATTTTTTCTTGGCTTTGAATCTGCTGATCCCAATTATTGAAATTCAATGGACATTATATTATTGATATGTATGCCCTGACTGCTTGCAATTTTTATAAACTGGTGCATAATCATCACTAGCTCTGGGATTGGGACATTCATTGACATAATGACTAATTTGTCTGCAACGAAAACAACAAAGTGGTCTTCTTGCACTCCCATCAGGCATATTGGATGTCTCCACTAGTATATACCTACTAAGTTTGTTCCATATAGGGTTTGAAAATGATCCTGGTTGTCCCGTTCATACTAAGAGAACTTAGTTTGATGACGTCGATGGAGCATATTGTTTATACCTTTGCTGCTCCTTACCGTAGTTCTAGAAGTTTGATATAGACCTCTGATTAAAATTGGAACTTTGAAAATCATTGAATGCTCAATTTTATCGATTAAATTGTTTTCCATTCCATCCAAACGTATTTTCCGTTTACACTTGATTGACGTTCCACTAGGTTGGTGGGATCATGGTCTGATTACTAAATTGTTGTTGTTGTCTTTATCAATTCCAATAATTTGCTATTAAGTGCTTTCCTCCGCAAAATGTACATTGACCCATTATTTGTGAGGGTGAGAGACATTCTGTTACAGAATGACCGTGGCCCTTACAATTACTGCACCATACATTGGTCCTAATATTGGTAGGCTTTTGCCTCTTCTCCTTGTCTTTGGCCATATTGACGGCCATTTCCTCCATTTTCTTCGTCAAATTTAATAACAAGGTTTTATTGAAAACTTTTAGGGCTGGTATTATTGGTATCTCTGCCGTAGTTAACGCTTATTGTTGATACGGAAAATATGGAGTATACGCTGTTGTCACGTTTGGTGGTATAGCTTGCAATGGAGTGACATTAACTGGCCCCTAAATATTGGTATTGGAATTGGCCCCTGTTTCTAACTTTCATGGATAACTATCCAGTAATTCGTTCCAAGTCAGATTTTGATATCTACCTTGAACTGGAATCATTGTAGCTCCCACAGTTAAAAACTGGTCATAATGGCATTCCTCCCAAACCTTGGCTCTATTAAGGGACGCAGCCACCGTAACGGGTTGAGCTTCTTTTACAAAAATTTTTAGCTCTGGTAGATGCAAACCATTGATTAATATGGATAAGATAAATGCCTTTGATATTTGGTGATTTGACCACTTACTGAGTATATCAGCTACTCGGCTATAGTACGATTCCACCACCTCTCCTAGGATCATTTTTCTATTCATTAACCTCTCTCGAAGGCGGTCCTCAAAACCAATTGGTTGAAAATGAGATAAAAATGTTTTCTTCAATGCTTTCCAATTCAGAAATTGACCCACTGGTTGGCGGTTGTACCATTCAAACGCCATGTCTTTTAAAGTCGATGGCTTAAGGTCGATGGCAGCCATCGCAACCAAATATCTTCAATTTTACCATTATTAGCTATACATGCTGTAAGAAACTGAGACAAATATTGATCGGGATCCACATCCAGAAATCCCCAAAAAGTAGGTAGTGACGTGACACTAGTCATACAATCGACTACTGCACCCATTTGTACTGCAATCGGAATGGCTAGTCCTCCTAATGCCATTGAATTTCTTGTTCTACTAAATTCTATTTTAAAATAATCTCTACTTTCCCTTATTCTAATTTTCAAGCTCTTAGTACTCCTTGATTTACTGTTTTTTTCTGCAAATAGTTTTATTGGTTGAATTGCAAGTGAAAACGTCAGATTTTGAATACAATATAGTTATCTTTATTGGTGATCAATTTGTGCCAATCTGAAGAGTCACTATTGCTCGTTTCAATAGTACCTCCTACTGAAAAAATATCCAATGGAGTACCAAATTCTTCTATGCCTCCTTCTCTTTCAGTTAACGGCCTCAAGATTTCCACTGGAATATTAACAAAATTTTCCATGAGTGTTCTTGGCAGTTTTTCTAATGGTACATATTACTGCAGAATTAATAGTCTGTCCAGTTCTTGATATGTTCCGATGCGCTGACAAGCTTGCAACCATGGTTTAATCCAATTCTATTGATATTTTCTTTTAAGATTACGTTCTTGCTTCTCTCTAAGTAAGTTCCTTCCTTATGCTCTTCTTTGTCTTTCTTTCAACTAATTTATTTTCCTCGATGCAATGCTCTCGTTCTTATTAACCATAATCTTGCTTCAAACACTACTGAAATCGTCTTCTATTGCCAATTTTCTCACATATTTGGTAATTAATTTGTAACACTTAAAGCTATTATCACTCTCCGACAATGGCGCCAAAATGTGATTGCTCGTTTTACTTATTCCAAATTAATCTAATAGAAATAAATCCATATAGGGGGATTCGAACACGGGGAATGACGAGTTACTTAAGCGTTGACGTTAAGGTCACACAATCAATTACCTCCTGAATGTATCGTCTCTATTTCCAATATCTGAACACACAAGGAAACTATAATCTCCTCCTTCACCTTATCTGTCTCTTCTTTATAGCAATTCATTCATACCAATAACTGCTATTTCCACCAATATATTCACCCTCATAATCTCCAATTATAATATTGCGCCCTCACAACTTTCAACACACAATTATCCTCATTCTAATCACTAGAATTCTTCACACAGAACTGCCATTCATATTACCACGTTTCACACAAACATAGACTCATTCTCTCTGCTAAACTACAATCAGATTTCAGCATTCAATCTTTCTTCTTCTCAAATAATACCAATCACATTTCTATTCCATAATTCACTTCACAATATTCAGAAACTCTCAATCTTCTTATTTAAAGAAAATAACAAACAAAAGAAAAGAGGTAACACCAAGCTTACCCCGGCTCACACTATCACAACAATGGCACCTTAATTAACTTCTACAACTCCTATATACTTTCCCTTGATTCTCTAGATTCTAACCATAATTCTATAATTAACTGCTTTAAAGAACTAAATCACTCATCCGTCCTTCTGAATTTCCTATTATATGAACTATTAATATATTTTATCAATATCTTTCAAAAACAAATTAATATCTATTCTACATACACCAATATGTTCATCGTTGTGATCTTTGTCAACGAATTGGTCGCCCTATTGGAACTTCTGCAATGCCATTGGTACCAATTTTGGCTCAGGCACCATTCAAAAAATGGAGTATTGACTTTGTCGGACCCATTGCACCTGCCTCTCAAAATGGCCATAAAGGTTATATTCTAGTAGCCACTGATTATGTCACCAAATGGGCAGAGGCTATGGCAACAAAAATTGATAATGCCAATACCGTAGCAACATTTTTATATGAGAACATTATCACTTGTTTTGGCTATCCAAAAGAATTGGTTAGTGATCACGGCACACATTTTATTAATGCAACAATTGAAGCATTAACAGCGAAGTATGAAATCAAGTACTGCAAAACTACACCTTATCATCTATGAGCCAATGGGTAGACAGAAAAGACAAGCAGTATCCTATGTAAGATCTTAACAAAGATTATTTGAGGAGCGGGAACTAATTGGGACACTAAATTATTTGGAGCTTTATGGGTGTACCATATTGCATATAAAATAACTACCAATTCTATCCCATTTCAATTGGTATACGATCAGGAGGAAATTCTACCAATTGAATTGGAAGTCCAAAGTTTACAAATTGCATTGGATGAACATTTGGAAGATAGAGAATCTCTTCAATATAGGTTAGTCCAATTGGAGAAATTGGATGAAGCTAGGGCTACGACTCTCTTGATCATGGAAGCTACACAACACAGCAGAAAGAGTTATTATGACAGAAAGTTACGGCCGAAATATTTTATGCCCAATGATCTGGTACTATTTTATGATAGCCTCTTTAACAACTTTTTGAGTAAATTTCAAATACGATGGCATGGGCCATATCGGGTGGTAGAAAATTTTTCTAATAGTTCAGTTCAATTGGAAGATTTTCTGAGAATCCAATTCACAACACGCATTAATGGGAATCAGTTATGTCTGTATTATATGTAAACTTGGGATGGATTTACTCACTAGAGAGAGGGAGTCTCCATAATAATGATTAATGACATGATTGGAAAAGTTGTAATAGTTAGGAAACAATTGATGGTTAGTTTTGGATACTGAAATTGACTAGTCAGGAAATTAGACATTCTTGATTAGATGTGAGATTAAGATACACTAGATTAGATGTTCTTGATTCGAATCCCGAGTAAGCAGTTAGGAGCGCGGCACTCATAGAAGATTTTATTGTTATAAATTTCAGACATTAAGCTTTGAACTATAAGCTTTACGATAGTAATCAGCAATAGTATTAGCCGAGGAAGTATTGAGAGTTTGATTTTCACAATGTCGATGGAAAGAGCAAAGAGAGCACTAGAACGATCGGAAAGTTGCCACAATGTGAGGTCTAAGTACGATCTGGGATCGCCGTCTCTTGTAGTTATCACCAACATGGAACCGATGAAGTTAGATATCTGTTGGTCATTGAAAAGGCAAAAAGATTTTAGAAATGCACAGTTATTTACGTTTTTGTGAGGATCGAATAAACTACCACAAATTGATGTAGAATGAGTGGCGGAATATATACAAAATTATGATCCAGAGGATGATTTGAGTGTGGTAAGAGGAATCCTAATTGGGATAGATGAGAATATCTTATACAAGGGCTTGCATTTACCAACTGAAGAGCTTGAGGTAGGAGGATACGCATCAAATGACTTCAGGCCAAGAAGCTACTTCAAAGGAGGAATGTCGTCTCTTGAGCAAAATCAAGGATAGAAGGTACAAGAGGCACTTACGCCCGAACTTATAGAATGGATGTGGTTTGTTTAGAAGCGGTTAGCATTGAATCGACATACTATCTACATGGCAAAGTGATTACTATTTTCTGCGATAGGAACACTGAAAGGCATGGTATTCAATTGGACAGCTTATGTGGCCAGAAGGATACATGCAGAAATGGGAACTATGCAGAAGACGGAGAAGTTTGCTTCACTATTATGTTCCAATTATGTAAACTCAGTGATTGAGTATACATTGAAACATGAATCTCAACTAGTAGTTCCAAGTTTATAAAGGGGAATAGTTAGTCCAGGGGTAATGGTGTATGAAGTGGGAGAATCCAGCAAAGCGGCAGAACGGAAAGCAAGACCAATATCTATACCAAAGCGAGTTTCAATTTGATCGACAATAGAGATGACAAGACCAATACCAGTTCTAAGGAAAAACAATCAATTAAGATTTCAACGGGGTGTAACAGAAGGATGGAATCTTAAGGATGTTATATTGGGTCAAATTTTCCAGGTGCAACTTATGGTGATTAAGCTCAAAGATGAGAGTAGCTTAAAAAGGCAAGTGGAAGCGAGCAAAAAAATAATATTGGAGTAAAATTGTAAAATCAAGGAACAAAAACAAGTCATCAAGGTAGAATCAGAATCCAAGATACGAGTGAAGCGTGAATTGGATGAGAGAGTGGAAAATTGGTCAAAGAAAAAATAAAGGATTCAGCATCTCTTGGAAAATCAAAGTCAAGAATTACTACAAACTCGCAAATCATATAGATTGGAATAAGAGAAGATGAACGCTCATTTGAAGATGGAACGAGAGAAGAAGGAAGCATTGGAGCTTAAAAAGAAATAATTGGGTGACCAATGTCAAAACAAAATGGATAATTATACGCAAAAATTGTTGTTTTGAAGAAAACAGTAATGAAATTGGAGAGTCATTTGGTCAGTATTGGTCAGTCACAGACATTTGCCTCAATGGGAGTAAGAATTGAAAAATTGGAGGAGAAATTGTAATAACAGAAGCAATAACTGGAAGCTAAAGATGCCAGAATCCTCCAATTCAAAGCTTAGGTTTGAAAATTAGAAGCTTATAATGAATATTTAATAGCTCAATTAAGGGCAGAGATTCAAGACAAGTTGAAGGAAGAAGATATAATGTTGGAACAAGACCAAATGGAGCCAGCGCCAAAAATCGAAGAGATTGAACAATCCAGTTAAAAAAAAAAAAAAAAAAAAAAAAAAAAAAGGATTGATTTTTGTTTATCAATACTGTATTTGCACGGATACTGCATAGTTAGGAGTGGAGCTATGTAGAATAAGTAGTTATTTTTAGAATGTAGATACCTAATGTATAGTGTAAACAGAGATAGATAACTGCTGAAAAGGTTGTTCAGTAGGTAGAATGGATGAATAGTCAAGAAAAGTAGTTATCATCTGTAGTATAGGAATTGATATCTTGAGATAGTATAAGGAGGATGGAAGAAGGAAAGAAAAGGCCAGACTACGATAGTACTGAGCCAGAGATAAGCTTGGTGCTATCTCTTCTTCTTAATTTTCTTGTTTCTTTTGTATTAGTGTTGATTCTAATGAAGATAATCGATTTAATGAATCAATGTTTGATTTACAAAGTTATTTATGGATCAATGTTTATCAACTGTTGTGAAAGATTGATGATGTATGGAAGTTTCCAACTACTGTTCATCGCAAGATTGTAAGTTCAGTGGAGAGGAATTGTAATCGAAAGAATTGTCTCGATCAGATTCTGTGGATTGGAAGTTGTTCGTCCCAAGATTTGAATTGTGCTTGTGTGTTTGTAAATTACAAAGGGTACTAAAATTGATGTCATGGTTGTTATCATATTGATATGAGAGAGAGGACAGTAGGAAGAAAAGTTAAGAGTTCTTCGATATTGTAAGCATTTAGCAGTAGCGGTTAATTGTGTGACCCTAACAATTGGAGCTCATATACATGGTCTTTTCCTATGTTCGAATTCCCTTATAAGGGTTTATTCTAGGAGGTTTCTTCCGCAATAAGTAAAACAACAACTACAAGTTTCAATAGAGTCTTTATGGTTGCTAAATCTATACTTTTTAATACAAACTAAAAATAATCATAATTAAAATAAAGATCTCCAATAGAATAGATGGCATGTCTTGCAAAAGCCTCAGCAACTTTATTTATAATCGATCTTGATCTCTTATTTGTGATTGTCACCTTGTTGACTAGCTGCATGTCTTAAATGAATCTCAAAGCTCCAAACTTCTTTGGCACTAAGAACCATTGATTAGAACATAGTTCCATAGATAGTTCAAATATTTCTATTTGTAATCTTTTCCTTCAATAGACCCACTAACTTAAGTAGCAAGGCTTTTGACAAAGAAATTGGCTTCAAATTCTAAGGCACAAAAATCTTTGGATTATCACATTCAATCTCATCTGGTGAAGAAACAAAAGCCTTACCATGCCTAGAGATCATTTTTCAGAATCCTTTCTTCTCACATTTTTTTTAAGAACTTATCTCTTCTAATTTTTAACTTAATTAAAATTTCTTTTATAAAATTAAAGTCCAATCATTCTTATCTCTTTCAATCCATGCTCTTTTATAGCCTTTTTAATATAATCTTTAAAGTTTGGTAGCAATTGTATTGCCATTGCCCTCATCTTCTTTGCCATGGTCTTACATTTAATATATACTATTACTTCAATCTCCAAGCCATGACTCTTAATCAACTTTGTATTAATAACTATCTTCAATATTTCTTTATACAATCTTCTTAAGTAAATTTCTACCATTATATTAATAGATTCAATGTCTTCTTCTTGCAAAGTCTCCAAAACTTATAAAACATCATTTGAAAATCTTTCTTCTTCAATAACTCCAAAAATAAACTCACCACTCAAAATTATATCAATTTTTTTATATATATAAAAAAAAATCTTTTTAATTAATTTTCTATATATAAAAACTAAATCCTTAATTTTTTAAAAACTTATAAATCCATCCTCTATTAAACTCCAAAGTTTAATAAAAGATAGATTTAACAGAGCATGTTATAATAGATGATTTCTTTGCACCCATGGTATTCTAAGCTCCACATGTATAATCATAGTCTATAGAAGTTTTTTTAAGTTTATTTCTATGCATCTCTTAATTTGACCTTATTATGAGAAATTGGACCAACTTCTTGCCATCATTGCAATGGACATACAACTGAAGAAGGTTTCAAAAGATTTCAAACGATTTTAAAAGATTCTTAAAGATCCTAGTAGGTTCTAAGAAGGCTCTTGAAGGTTCTAGGATGCTTTAGATGATTAAGGAAGTTGCAAAAGAAGGATCTTAGGCTTACTTTGTTCTCAAGTCTGATATAAAATTTTCAAGAAGCTTATTAGGACCTAATATATTTAGGAGTTAAGGCTAAGAGGATCCTTAGTCTTAAAAACTCACTTCTTATAGTCTAGCAAGGACTTTCTTGCCTTATATCCAATTATTGTTCAAATGTCAAGTAAATTCTATTTCTTGATCTTGAATCCTTGTCTTACTTATGGTGCCTAATAGTTTGTCGAGATTGCTATAAAGCAATATTAAGAGCTTAGTCTTTCTTGACAAAGAGTGGATTATCCTTCTTCTTAGAAGTACTATAGCATTTTAGAGATTAAGGATTACCTTCTTATAGAATAATATTGTTTTTTTTTTAATATTCTTTTGGTTCTTTTTTTATAACATAGATCAGGTTTTTTTTTCTTTAAAGGCATGTATTTCTTTGATTTTCTATTGCAGAAGGTGGAAAAGTGAATATAACAAACTCTAAAGAAATCAAGTTAGATTTTATTATTAATGCTATTGAAGCATTGAGGATTATCAAAAAGACTTTGTCAAAGCAAAATAAAGAACTACATATGACCATATATAATGGTCAAGGAGCCAGAGTCCCTCAACCACCACATCAAATCGCAACATAGGTTTCAAATTCTCAAACGACTAAGTCTACTTCAAATGTGGGAGGTACATCTATTCAAGGCAATGATCTGATAATAATAATAGTAAAAGGACTAAAGATCAGCCTTTCAAAAAAGTTTGATGGTATCTACTCAAAATTTCATGGCTTTGTAAATCAAGTACAACTAATCACCTTGCTTCAACTTCAACAATATTCCACTTAAGCATCTCATGTTGGTTTGATTAAAACCTTGCTCTGGGATCAAGCTTTATCTTGATTTGCTCCATTATTTGAAAAGAATTTTTCTATATTGCACAATTTTGAAGCATTTTTGGGAGCATTTGCAGAAGTATTTGGTGAATATGATAAGGTTCATTCATCAACAACTAAAATTCAAAGCCTTAGACAATGAATGCATTCTGCATCAATATATGCCTCAAATTTCCGATAATTAGCATGTGATATAAATTGAGAAGAAGATGCATTGATGAGCTAATTTTATTGAGAATTAAAAAATAATATTATAGACTTATTGTTATTTATGCCAGATCCTCTAACACTCAATGAAGCCATTAATCAAGTTATAAAGTACGATAACCATTTATTTCAATGATGACAAGATAAACGTTCTTTAATTAAGTCACATGTATACACTTATTATTCTAAAGCTTTTTTATGATCTATTTCTAATGAGCATTTGAAAGAAAAGATATATAGATTGATGCAATTTGCTTCAAACTTCTTTCTGAGCAAGAAAAAAAACCTCGAAGGAAACTTGGCCTTTGCTTATATTGTAAAAAAATTGGCCAAAAGGTTAATAATTGTTCCAAGAAATACCAGCATACATATCAAATGAAGAGTGAAACCACATCATAAGTGTTGTAAAAAAATAAAGACATTTAGCCATAGTAGAGACCATGCAGTTGAATTCTTCACTATTACAAATCAAAAAAGATCATGTACTCTCTATCAATCCTTCCCGTTATTTTATTGTATATATACGGTTAGGAGTCACAAAACTAGAGTGTCATGCATCACTTGACTCGGAAGCCTCTGCATATTTTATTGATGAAGAATTTTTTAAATCATACAAAATCTATATGATAAAAAAATCCAAAGCTATATATATAGAAGTAATAGATGGTTGTCAAGGACAAGAACTCGATGAAAAATAATTCAGACAAGTGAGCCTTCACTCAAAGAGAGGTAAATAAACAAATATATATATTGAAAGAGAAACTAGAATGGCTATTGCCAAAAGACAAAAAAACTAGAGATCCTTGAAACTAGACTAGAAGCAAGAAAGGAGTTGACAAGAGTGAAGAGAGCGTCACTCTTACCTCTATATATACTATCTAACTAGAAGCCACGTGGCGATATTCTATAAGACCTCTAATATGTGTTGACTTTCTAGGCCACATGTCTTTGCTTGTAAGGCAAGTTTTTTATGAGTGGACTATGTAGTTAGCTTGTCCTTCAAGCTACCAACATGTGTGGCACATGGCTAACTTGTTGACCAAGTTTTTAATCTAAAAGTCAACTATAGACTCCTATAAGGTCAAAAAAATGTCTATAAAGCTTCTAGAAAGCTTCTCTAGAAGATATTGCACAATTAATCTACTTTTATCTACTTTTACATACTTTTATCGACTCTTGTAGGTAATTATATGTATATCCGTGACATTACCCTCCCTTCTAGGGACGAGTTCCACGAGGAGCGGTGATTATATGTTGAGAAAGTCTAATATGTGGTAAATTGTATTTGCTACATACTCTGATCTCTGTTCTCTTCGAAGGTAGTTGATAGGTCCTCTTAGTCATCGATAGTGTTCCATTCCAGGGCGAGAAGACCACCCTGTTATTTGATCATTATTGAGGCCTTCATAACTTCCTTCAAATAATACATTTGAAACACCATCAGCAGTCGTTCCTATCTCCAGTAATATCACCAAACATCGAGAATCTCTTCCAAGGTCGTGATACCAAACGCGTTGTATCTCACCATCTATTCGAGGAAGAACATGTCGTTCTTGAGGGTCTTCATCTCGGTTGCGTCGTCTTGAAGGTTGTGACAATCGCAATGTCTCATCCGGTAAGTCAGCAAACAAAGGTTCTTGAGTTGAATCCGCTGGTTGTTGGCTCTCCATTTAATTAGCGTCACAAATGCAAAGAAGTTACAAACAAGGATAGGAAATTGAATGTTATCTTGCCTCAATCTTGTCTCTTTTATAAGAGAGATTTTCATCTTGGTTTTGATGGATGTCGTTGATGAAAAACTTTGACTTTAGCTGATGCATTTCCTAGATTCCTGGATGGCTCCCATGTACATTCACTAATATCATATCCGCGCCAATGAACAAGATATTCCAGCTTATTTCGACGCCGCCTTGAGTCTAATATCTCTTCCATCTCAAATTCTTCATTATTATCTACTTCTATAGGAGGCGGTGGCATTTGTCTTCTTCCTTGTATATCCACTGTCTTATATGGTTCAAGAAGAGACACGTGGAATACAGGATGGATCTTCATTGACTCCGGTAGATGTAACCGATATGCAACTGGGTTGATCTGTTCAGAAACAGAAAAGGGGCCAAGCCTACGATAGTCCAACTTGTCACAAGGTCGAGTAGTCTTGATATTACGACGAAGTAGCCATACCTTATCACCCACGTTGATTTGTGGTTGCTCCTTACGATATAGATCTGCGTTTATCTTTTGTCGTTCTTGAGCTTCCTTCAATTGCATCTTCATTATTGCATGTAACTCTGACAACCGATTTGCCATATCTTCTGCTGCAGGATTATCAACTTTTGAAAAATCAAAAGTATCAAGTCGTGGATGATAGCCATAATTGGCAAAGAAAGGTGTTTGTTGCGTGGAAGAATGTACCGTATTATTATAAGCAAACTCTGCCAATGGCAGAAGGGTTGTCCAATCATCTTGTTGGTAGTTGATAGTACACCTTAAATATTGCTCCAAGACTTAGTTTACGCGCTCTGTTTGTCCATCAGTTTGAGGGTGGAAAGCCGAAGATAGTTTTATGTCCACTTTTAAAATCTTGAAAAGGGTCCTCCAAAATCTTGACACAAATTGAGTTCTCCTATCCGATATGATATCTTTAGGTAATCCATGATAGCGATAGATATTATCAATGAAAAGCTTAGCTGTTTCTTCACCTGTGATAGATTTTGTACATGGCACAAAATGTGCCATCTTGGTGAAACGATCTACTATCACAAATATAGAATCATAAGATCTTGAGCTTGGAAGATCTGTGATGAAATCCATAGAAACAGAAGACCATGGTTGTTCTCGTATAGGTAATGGCTGAAGAAGTCCGTAAGGTCGATGACGAGGAATTTTTGATCTTGAACAAATATCACATGATTGTACAAAGTCTTTGACTGACTTCCACATTTGTGGCCACCAAAAATCTCTTGATATGAGTTTCAAAGTCTTATTATATCCAAAGTACCCTGTTGTTGGAAAGTCATGACGTGCTTGAAGAACACATAAATGTGCTTCTCCTTTTGGAACATATAGGCGTCCTTCAAAATATAATAGATTATTCTTGAACTCGAACTTAGAAGGATCATGAGATTTGGAAGAATTATTCTCGATATCATGAACAAGAGGGTCTGAGGACATACTGGATTGGATTTGCTTGAGAAAAGTTGAATCAACAGTCAATGTTGATTTCATTGCTCGGAGATGAAATTGCTTCGGTTTCAAGAGACCGTTCTTTATTGCTCAAAAGCTGCGTCTCTTTCTTTTGGTGCAAAATAAGAATGTCTAGATAGGGCATCGGATAAACCTTGTTGTTTTCCTGACCGATAAGTGATAATGAACTCGAATCTTGACAAAGACATACTCCAACGAGCTTGACGATGATTCAACACGCGTGTTGACATGAAATACTCGAGGTTCTTGTGATCTGTATACATAGTGACTGGACTAGAAGCACCTTCTAGATAATGACGCCATTCATGAAAGGAATCCATGATTGCAAGAAGTTCTTTATCGTGGATCTCATAATTGATCTCGGCTGCTGAGAATTTTCTTGAATGAAAAGCTATCGTATGAAGTTTGTCATCTGTTCCCATTTGTGATAAAACTGCACCCAAGGCAAAATTTGATGCATCTGTTTCCATAAAAAATACCTTGGAAAAGTCAACACGATATAAGACTGGTGCAGAAACAAACGATGTCTTCAAGGCTTTAAATGCTGCTTCCGCTTCTTGATTCTATTGGAATTTATCTCTACTAATCAAGCGTGTAAGTGGAGCTGCAACTCGTGAGAAATCTTTGATGAAGATCCGATAGTAATTGGCAAATCCCAAGAAACATTGGACATCTCTTACTGTCCTTGGAATCTTCCAATCCATGATTGTTTGGACTTTCTTAGAATCCATCATGAGACCATCATTTGAAATGATGTATCCTAAAAAGTCAACTTGAGTAGTGTGAAATACACACTTTTCCATCTTGGCGTACAATCCTGCATCTCTAAGTTTTTGTAATACTTGACGAACATGTATTTCATGTTCTTTGACATTCTTAGAATAGATCAGGATATCATCTAGATAACAGACGACAAAATTATCTAAGAATTCACGAAATACATCATTCATGAGATGTTGAAAAGCAGCTGGTGCATTCGTGAGTCCAAAGGGCATGACATTATATTCGAAATGTCCATACCTGGTTCGAAACGCAGTCTTCCATTCATCTCCTTCTTTGATCCGTACTAGATTATATGCTCCTCTTAGATCTATTTTTGTATAGATCTTAGCTTGATTCAACTGGTCAAGGAGTCCTGATATCAAAGATAATGGATACCTGTTCTTGATTGTGATCTTGTTGAGTCCTCGATAATCAACACACATTTGTAAAGATCCATCTTTTTTCTTTACGAATAGAATTGGAGCTCCTGCTGGAGATTTTGAATGGCGTATGAAATTCTTCGCTAAATTCTCGTCAATATATGTCTTGAGTTCAGCCATCTCATCTTGCGATAAACTGTAAATTGGTCCAAATGGTGGCTGAGTTCCTTCCTTGAGGTCGATTGAACAATCATATGGACAATGCTCAGGAAGGATATCTGTATTCTTTTTCTCAAAAATGTCTTGATACTCCTGATATTGACTTGGAATGCCACTTGAAGTCTTTACGTTTTCAGAAATAGGTGCAGCATAAATAGCAAAAGTTGATCCTTCTTTTGCTGCGTGTATAAATGCTTTTGCACCTATCAGTACGGGTTTTACTATACTAGACTTATAATTTTTTATTTGGTTGGTAGAACTATTAATAACGCTTTGGAAAAAGTCAAGTTTACGTGAATTCCAATTTATTCGAGGGTTATATTTTTCTAGCCAAGATAAATCTAAAATAACTGGATTGGATGGGGATTTAATTATGTTAAAAGCTATGTAGCTATCATGACCGTCTATTGTTACTTTTATAGGATGAGTTTCATGAGTGACATCTCCAGAAGACAAGGGACGACCATCTATGACTTCTACATGTACTGGTTTAGGTTTCTGTACAAAAGGTATTTTACGACTTTTAACAAATTGTTCATCTAAAAAACATGCTGAGGCTCCCGAATCTAATAAAGCAGAGGCTTTGTAATTCTTAGGTCCTAAATATAAGTCTATTATAAAACAAGGAGAGGGTTTTGAGGAGAGGATAGGACCTTCATTAGGAATTGTACAAGGTTCCAGCTGCATGGCCCTATTGTAGCTGGACGAATCCGTTTTCTGACATATTGTCTTCTTTGACCGTCGTACCCCTCATTTTATAGTTGCGTCATTTCTTTGGACAATGTTGAGCAGTGTGCTTAGGTTCTCTGCAATATAAACATAATCCTTCTTGACGACGACGAATCTTTTCTTGCTCAGTTAGGGGTTTAAAACGTACCGCGTTAATTTGCATGTCTTCTACTTCTGAATGTACGTTTGGCAAAGATGTTGATGTTGCCATTGAGTAATAACGTTGAGGTTCCCGTGAATGATTCTCGGATCAAAATTCGAAAAGTCGATCATCATATTTTACCACAAAATCGATTGCTTGACTCAAAGTTTGAGGATCAGGTAAGTTGAGCATCAATTTCTTTACTTCGTATTGCAATCCATAAAAAAATTGACTGATGAGTGCAGCATCATCCCACTTGATGTCAATTGCAAGTTGTCGAAATTGTGAAGCATACACTTTTCATGAGTGATTTTCTTGTCGCAGAATTCGGATCTTATTTGTTGCAACACGAGTTGCATCATGTTCACCATACATAGATCGAAACTTTGCCAAAATAGCTTCCAAATTGTCCAATATTGGATTTTGTTGTTCAAAAAAAGACGAAAACCATGATAATGCAAAACCAGAAAGTAAAGTACCAACAAACCTGACTTGTGATCTTGGAGTTGGATAGCTTTGCGGTTGAAGTTCAATTGCCAATTGTACTTGATTGATGAACCCTCAAAACTTTGATCTCGTACCATCAAATTTCTCGGGTAAGGCAATTCTTGGTTCTCTAGTGCTTATAGGGTGTTGTACAATTGGAGAAGGAACGTGATTTGTTGCAGATGTTGAAGCAGCTCCGATCATCCCTATATCCCCACTTTCTACTATTCTTGTTCTTTCTTGTGTTGGAGAATTGAGTTGATGCATCGCAAGCATTAACTCCCTCATTTGCTCTTGCATTTGTGCCATTGCACTCTTCATTTCAACAAGCTCTGCCATAATGACACTAAGAAGAAAAATTTGTTTGATACTGCTTAAGACAAAAGAAAAGAAAGACTTAATAACAAAGAAGATATTAAGAACAATATCAGTTTAGAAGTGGGTAATCCGCAAACTTCTAATACGCTTATGTCTTGTCAAGAGAAAGGGGTAATCCACTCTTACTCAAGAAAAATAAGGCTTTGATATTGTAAGTGAACTCTTGTCAATCTGTCAAGGACAAGAACTCGATGAAAAAGAATTCAGACTAGTGAGCCTTCACTCAAAGAGAGGTAAATAAACAAATATATATATTGAAAGAGAAACTAGAATGGCTATTGCCAAAAGACAAGAAAACTAGAGACCCTTGAAACTAGACTAGAAGCAAGAAAGGAGTTGACAAGAGTGAAGAGAGCTTCACTCTTGCCTCTATATATACTATCTAACTAGAAGCCACGTGGCGATATTCTATAAGACCTCTAATATGTGTTGACTTTCTAGGCCACATGTCTTTGCTTGCAAGGCAAGTTTTCTATGAGTGGACTACGTAGTTAGCTTGTCCTTCAAGCTACCAACATGTGTGGCACATGGCTAACTTGTTGACCAAGTTTCTAACCTAAAAGTCAACTATGGACTCCTATAAGGTCAAAACAACGTCTATAAAGCTTCTAGGAAGCTTCTCTAGAAGATATTATACAATTAACCTACTTTTATCTACTTTTACATACTTTTATCGATTCTTGTAGGTAATTATATGTATATCCGTGACAATGGTCGATCTTTATCCTCTAGAGATGTCACTTATGAAACAATTTTATTAGAAATAACCTTTGACAACCATAGTAGCCAAGTAGTATTCAATGTCATTAGATCACTATCAAATTCAGTCATTTTAGGACTTTCATAGCTTAAAAAATACAATCCACGGATAGATTAGATAATCCAAAAGTTAAAATTTCTTCTAGTAGATCATAGAACCGCTAGATCTATGTAAAAGTTTTTAACATCCAACAAGCCAAAATTTAAATGATATTTATTTATTAAAGCTAGAGCATTTGTGAGAGTGGTTAAAAAAGGCACTACGTTTGATGTCTATACAAATCTATAATCAAAACATGTAGTTGCTACAACAATAATTCCAAAGCCGTATAAGAATTTTGCAGATGTATTTGAAAAAAAAAATACAAAGATCCTGCCAAAGCATCGCCTTTATAATTGTGTGATTGATCTTCAAGAAGATGCTCAACTACTATTTGGACCTATCTACAATTTATTTCAGAATGAGCTTGCAACTTTAAAGGAATACATTAAAAAAAATGTGGTTGAGAGTTTTATTTGACATTTTGAGTTGCGAGCTGATACTCCGATATTATTTGTGAAGAAGAAAGATGGATCTTTATAAATGTATGTCAATTATTGCGATCTTAATAAAATTATGGTAAAAGATCAATATCCATTATTGTTGATATCCAGACTTTTTGATCAACTTAGCCAAACAAAGATCTTTACAAAGATTGATCTACAAGGCGCTTATAACTTGATACGTATTAAGGAAGGAGATGAATGAAAGACAAAATTTCACACCAAGTATGGATATTTTGAACATAATGTCATATCTTTTGGACTTATCAATGCACCAAACATATTCCAATACTTAATGAATGACATATTTTGTGAAGCATCTTGATGACTTTGTTGTGATCTATTTGGATGATATTCTAATCTTTTTCAAGAATTTGGAAGACAACAAAAAAACATATCCGTCTTATGTTGAAAAAGCTATGAAGTATTGGGCTATATGCAAAAATAGAAAAGTGTATATTTTATGCACCTCAAGTCAAATGGTGCCACTTTCTTGAAAGCACCTTTCATCAGATAACTGTATATACAAATCATAAGAATCTTGAATACTTCATGTCAATTTGAGTGTTGAACCGTTGCTAAGTGCGTTAAAATATATCTTTATCACAACTTGATTTTTGCATCATGTATCAATCTGAGAGCCAACAAGGATTATCAGATGCTTTATTAAGATGTCCCTACCTTGAACCAAAAGAAGGTGAGGCAATGTCATAATGTGTGAAGTCTTGCTTGAGAATGCTTCGGACACCTAGCTATAGAAGGAAGAATAGAAATTGCGATAACAAAATCCTAAATAGAATACTAACAATGTTCTAATTAGACTATAATAATAGTAAACAAACGTAATCCAATTCAAAACAACTCAAAGAAATTTCAAACAAATGATAAAATTTTTAAAGAAATATTAAAATGATCACAAATTTTATTCAAATATATGTCAATTCAACCTTAATTTAATTCTAGTTAAAATCCTATTGAATTTCACTCAAATTTAGAAAAAACCTAATTAAATCTTAAACCCTAATAATTCCTAAACCCTAAGTCAAATCCTAAACAAATCTTAAATTAAATCCTATTCCAAACCCTAAACCCTAAACCCTAAACCAAACCCTAAATCAAACCTTAAACCAAACCCTAATCCAACCTTAAACCCTAAACCAAACCTTAAATCAAATCCTAATCAAATCCTAACCAAATCCTAAATCCTAATCTAAACCCTAATCCAAACCCTAATCCAATCCTAAACTCTAATCCAAATCCTAAACCCTAAACCAAACCTTAAATAAAACCCTAACCAAACCCTAATCCAAATCCTAAATCAAACCCTAACCAAACCCTAATCCCTAATCTAAACCCTAATCCAAACCCTAAACCGAACCCTAGCCAAATCCTAATCCAAATCCTAGTAATTCCTATGACAGATTAAAACCTCAATATCTAATGAATAAACCGTTGATCTCAATTCAAAATTTGCACACTTCTTAAAAATCAAGTTCAAAACAAGCAAAAAAATTTTGAAAAGGATCGAAGTTACCAAATTGACGAAAACCTCAAAAATGTGTTCGAGTGTTAGCCGGCCTCTTTCTCCAATCTTATTGCCAACCTTCGAGAGCCAATTTCTCTTCTTTGCGCCGTTCGATTCATTTTAAATTTCTCACGGACATAGAAAAACAAGTCTAATATCCTCTCACATAAGTTTTACTCCAATCTAACTAGTAGATTGCATGAAATCTTCAAAACCTTCACTAGACCTAAAATTCTACTTTCTGAGACCTTGACTCACTTAAACCTCAATATCTCTTAGTTCAACCGTTAGATCAAGCTCAAATTTACAACATGTATTCAACACAACTATAAACGTAAACCCAAAAAAATTCATCCATAGATCTGCAACAAAACTCTTGAAATCACTCAAAACATAAACCCTATTTTATTTCATAAAACCCAAGCCATCCGAAAAAAACCTCAACTTTTCAAAGCTTTTACAAATTCATATCAACTCCAAATCGCCCAAAATCAATGCCCATAGAAACCCTATCCAATCTTTTCTCAAACCCCCTTTCTTCGATGTGCCAAAGAGTCCTGGAGTCGTCATCGAGACTCAGTTTTGTGCCTCAGGGTCTGATTTTGACCCTGGTTCATAACCGGCCCTCTCCGGGTATCAATATCTAGTTTTTCTAAGTAATTTTTTCTAGAATTTACTCTTAACTTTCTTCTCAAGATTCCTATATCATTTATTTTCCCAATATACTTTGATTTGCCTTACTTATGGTACTACAAAGTAAGTAGAAGTCACATTTTTACAAGGCAGCATTGGTACCTTTTAATTTTTCTACCCCTTTGGCTATTAACTATATTTCTAAGATAATTTGTTCTAATACTTTGAACTAAGATCTCTTAAATTATAATAATCTCTACACTCTTTCATCTATTAATCGTGTTACATCACGACAGCGGTATATGTTCAACAATGGGCAACCTTATTAAAACTTAAGTAATTTCATCTTTGAAAAATCAATGTATCAATGCCTATGGATTTATCATTTCTTGATTAAGTTTATAAAGCCTCAAACACAGATCTTCTTATTTTTAATATCAAGCATCTTGCCAACAAACTTTCTAAAGAGTCTTCTAAATTCAAGTATGAAGATAACCTCTTATTCTTTGAAGAATGTTTGTTTATTCTTGAAGAGCCAACTTGCTTGCACGTTCTTCAAATATGCCATGACTTCCCTACAACCGAACATTTTGGATTCAACAAAACCTTGGTACTTCTCTCTAGAGATTTTTGGTGGCCTAAAATATGGAAGGACGTTAAGAAATTTGTACTATCATGAGATACTTGTTCAAGGTAAAAGAACCTTTGACATCGACCATATAGACTTCTTCAATCCCTTCCTATTCTAAGACAACTATGGTCATCTATCTCTATGGATATTATTACAGATCTTCCATAATCAAGCTCATTTGATACTATCTTTGTAGTTGTTGATCGATTGACCAAGATGGCACATTTTATACCTTGTAAGAAGTCAATTACTAGTAAAGAGATAGCAAGACTCTTTATTGATAATGTCTATCGTTATTACAGTGTAGTGTTGTGATTCGACTATCATGTGAAAATAATGTGATTATGTATTTAATGTATAATTTACTTAACAACATGGTGAGAGCCATGTTACTGGATTTTAGTTGGTTATAGAATGTAGTTAAATTACTACTTTAAAAGGAGGTTGTTTAAAATGATTACTATTAGAATTTATATAACTTTTTTTTTTTTTTATAATAGCTTTTGAGATTGATTTTGTTGGTAGTAACTTTAAATATTTAGAGTCACCTTTACTAGACATTGGTGACCCTTGAAGTCTTATTTTGGTTCTTTAATTTAATATTCAGGGCATATATTGAGTATATCTTATAAAAAAAAGAATTGGAGAGGGATTTTGACAGTAAAAAGAGAGTTTAGGGCATCCATATAGATGAATGGAGATGGATGATGAAAATCTCCATTCCTGTTGGTCAAAAATCATGACCAATAGGCTTTGAGGAGGCTGCCCTAGGCCATATTAGAGATTAGGGTTAGTTTTTCGGAGCCATTTGAGCTTTAAAGGCTAGGTCCAGCAAGTTTAGGTTTCTAGCTATGGTTTTGGTACAAATCTAGTATGATTTGGAGTTTATATGAAGGAAATAAAGGCACTCAAAGTTAAGGTGTTGATTTGGGAGCTACTATCACTCATTTTGACATAATGCATGTATACGGAAGGCAATTGAGGATTGGCAATTGCGACTAAAGAAAGCACTTTTGTGGCTATACTTTTTGCATATTTCTTGCTGGATTCTAAGTTGGTATAAAAGAGTTATTAGATTTTGAAGTCAGCACATGCAATCTAAGGGTAGTAAGTAACCCAATTTACTAGTGGTTGTATCTTGAGCTATATCTTGAGCAAATTGACAAGGTTTTTGCTAAAAATTTCAGGAAATGTGTAAATTCATATTAATAAACTTTTTACATAAGTTTGATGATATTTGAGTATTGGATTCTTGAGATATTAAGAAAATAGTGCTCGGGTGCTTGTAAATTAGGGTTTAGAGCAACTGCTAGGATTTCTCAGATGCTAAAAGATTAGGAGTGAATTTGTAGTTTGTTTTTTTTGTGGTAAAAGTTAAGGATGAATTCTACTTATTTTATAAATTTGAGACAAACTAAATGGCTAGATCAAGTGTTATGAATTTTTAAAATTTAAGATAAGAAAACCCTTCATGGAAAAAATATGTTTTGAAGGGATTTTGTTATATTTTGAGTTTTGGAAGCTAAGACAAGATTCATATAAAGGTTTAAGCTAAATTCTATATAGTTAGATATCCAATATATTCTTAAATAGCAAATCATGCTATACAACAAGGTTATCAAATGACATTCTGTCAAATCTTGAGCCATAATTTGTATCAATATTTTAGAAGTTATTCTTGAAGATTCTTAAGATTGACATCAATCTTTCTTCTGCCTTCCACCCTCAAATTGATGGCCAAATGGAGCAAATCAAATAAGTTCTTGAAGAATATTTGAGGTACATTTTCAACTATCAATAAGATGTTTGAACTTCCTATTTGTCATTGGTAGAATTTGCATATAATAACATGATTCATGTATCTATATAGCAAATGTCATTCTACTCAAACTACGGTCATCATCCAAAGTTGGATATGATAGAGCCTTCAAAGTCAGCAAATCTAACATCAGAAGAGTTTACTATAAAGATGGCCGAACTTCAAGCAACCATGAAGACTTACATAGAAAGGGCTCAAAAACATTATAAACTAGTGGCGGATGAATTGAGGAAGGAATATCTTCTATTCCAAGTTGGTGACAAAGTTTGGCTTCTTTGATGTAATACAAGAACCAACAAGCCATGTAATAAGTTGGACTATTAAAGATTAGTATCATTTGTGATTTAAGAATAAATTAATAATATAACTTATCATTTAGAATTACCTTCATTCATGAAGATTCATCTAGTCTTTCATGTTTCACTTTTGGAAAGGTATAAGAAATTGAACATATGAAATTGAAGACTATCTCTACCTCCTATAGTTGAAATCAATGATCATATTGAATTTGAGGTAGAAAAGGTATTAGATTCAAGGATAAGACATGGAAGGCTTGAATATCTAGTCCATTGGTGCAAATATGATATCAACAATCGCACATGGAAATCAGCTAATAATCTTATAAATGAACAAATGAAGGTTCAAAGGTTCCATCAATCACATCTATTTAGACCAAAAGCGGCAAAATGAAGAATAATAGCTTAATAAGATGGCTTCACTATGAAGTTTCTTAGTTCTTGGCCTCATAAAGAAGGAGAGGAGGCAACCTCTGAAGAGGCAATTTTTTCAAATGTTTAGAACATTATAAGTCAATAGTTTGAGTTCATGACCATAGCTTATTTATATTCTTTTAGTCTTGTCTACTTTATATAATATGAATAGTCAAGAAATAGATGCCCTGCCGATCATACCATCTCAACCAAGTAGCTCACGAAGATGATCCCAAGATGAAGAGCTATAACCATGAAGATGTCAAAGGATACCTAATAACAGGTCATTAGTAATTGTGTTTGAGGTAGAATCTACCTATGAAGGACGTTTAGAAGGAGTGTTTGTAGGACAATTTTACAATGAAGATATTGAAGTTCATGCTTAATTACAAGTAGAAGGCTTGAGATATTATTGATGGCTACAAGGGCCTATGAATCATTTATCTCACAAAAAATAACTAAAATATAAAACGGACACCATGCGACAGATCTTCAACTTCTTCTGCATATACTAGCTTGCTATAATATTACTTCTCAGAGAAATCAAAGCTAAAAGAAGAGGTGATGTTTCAAACATACAAAAGAAGAAGGTTCCAGAAGGTTCTAGAAGGTTCTCAAAGATTTTAGAAGGTTCTAGAAGATTTTAGAAGATTTTAGAAGATTTTGTAAGATTCTTGAAGATTTGAGTAGATTCTAAGAAGGCTCTTGAAGATTCTAAGATGCTTTAGATGATTTAAGAAGTTGTCAAAGAAGGATCTTAGGCTTACTTTGTTTTTAAGCTTCATAGAAAATTCTCAAGAAGCTTCTTAAGATCTAGTATATATATGAGTCGAGGCTAAAGGGATCCTCAATCTTGATAACTTACTTCTTGTGATCTAGTCATGACTTTCTTACCTTATATCAAGTTGTTGTTCTGTGATTGCTCGTTTTACTTATTCCAAATTAATCTAATAGGAATAAACCCGTATAAGGGGATTCGAACAAGGGAAATGACTAGTTACTTAAGCGTTCACGTTAGAGTCACACAATCAATTATCTCTTGAATGTATCATCTCTATTTCCAATATCTGAACACACAAAGAAACTATAATCTCCTCCTTCACCTTATTGGTCTCTTCTTTACAGCAATTCAGTCATACCAATAACTGGTATTTTCACCAATATATTCACCCTCATAATCTTTAATTATAATATTACGCCCTCACAACTTTCAGCACACAATTATCCTCATTCTAATCACTAGAATTCTTCACACAGAACTGCCATTCACATTACCATGTTTCACACAAACATAGACTCATTCTCTCTGCTGAACTACAATTAGATTTCAGCATTCAATCTTTCTTCTTCTCAAATAATACCAATCACATTTCCATTCCATAATTCACTTCACAATATTCAGAAACTCTCAATCTTCTTATTCAAAGAAAATAACAAACAAAAGAAAAGAGGTAGCACCAAACTTATCTCGGCTGACACTATCACAACAATGGCCCTCGGCTCATGACTATCAGAGTCTGGCACCTTAATTAACTTCTACAACTCCTATATACTTTCGCTTGATTCTCCAAATTCTAATCATAATTCTATAATTAACCACTTTTAAGAACTAAATCATTCATTCATCCTCCTAAATTTCCTATTATATGGACTATTAATATATTTTACCAATATCTTTCAAAAATGAATTAATATCTATTCTACATATTCTAATATCAAGCTAATTCTATTTCTTGGTCTTAAATCCTTGTCTTGCATATGGTCCCTAATAATCATGGCTATGAATCCTAGTATAATGTAAGCCATCATATAACACCTCGTTCTCCATCCTTATTATATTAATATATGGTTGTTCCAAAATTATTAAATAACTTCTTTGATTTTGCATAATAAAATTTTGCTCTACTTCTACATTATTAATTTTGATGCCCACTATTAAACATACTCCATAAAAGCTACTTCTTTCATCATTGGCAAATCTCAATATCCATCCATGGTTAGTATCAATTAGTCACTTATTCTTCATATAAATCTTTTTAGATAAGATGTTGATTTTAAAGCCATAATCGACTAATACTAAAATTGGCTCTTTAAGGTCTCTTTTTTTACACATATCTCTATAGTGGTTCTTATCCAAAATAGATGAATATAAGCTATCAAAGCTTTTTTTTCTCTCCTTTATATCTTTTTAGCCTCATACTTAGATACTTTGGCTTCCATAGTAATTTTTTCTTTTGGATTTTTATTATTGTTGGCTTCTACTTTGATGTTAGCTACTCTATGATATAAAAATATTTGTAGTACTTCATCCTCCATCTCATCACATAAATCTCCTTCCATAACTTCAACTTTTATTTTCACAATCTTATCATAAATGACTTCAAATCTTTTTTCTTTGATCACTACTATCCATATAATCATATTTTATAGTAAATACTTATCTAATCTCTTCCACTTCTTTCTTGGTCATTAAAATATCTAATGCTCTTGCCATCACTATTTCAGTTGTCATTTGTCTCTTCTTCTTAATAACATTAATGATAGATTTATGAAAACCTTTTTTGGCAATACTTAGAGCTTCTCTCAAAATAAGCTCAATCTTGGCATCTAAAATCTTTACTTCTAAGATGCCCTTCATTTCCACTAAAGATTCAATATCAAATTGAAGTTTATAGATTGGTGCCTTATTCTTTCTCTTAGTGTTGTCTTTTTTTTCTTGGCTTTGTTGCTATCCATTCTCTCCTCTTACTTCTTTTCTAGGAGTTGAATATTATTTCTTAGATGTGAAGAAAAAGGCCTTGTTTCTTACCTTTGCCTTGTATTGTCTGTTGGTCTTTCTCTTGGAATAGTGCTTCTACCACTTAGGACCTTTTTCTTGTTGGCTGGCTCTTCTACTTCTTCTTTATTAATTCTATTCTTCTTGATTTCCAATGATGCATCATAGGGTTCTTTCTCTCCATGTTTATTTACCAAATAGGTCCTAATGGTAGTTGCATCAACTAGATCATCCTATCCAATTACTCTTTAAATAACTTGAGTTACCTTTACCATTACTTTTTTAGATACATATGTAGAGGTTCTTATCTTAATTTTCTAAGCCTAAATGATATAAGTCTTTGCTTCTTTATCACATGGAGAGTTTCTCTTCTCCAAACTATTGTCCATGAGTTTTTTTATACCTCCTCTCTCAAAGTTAGTCTCTAGAGGCTCATTTATTATAACAACTTTGATTTTGCTTTTTTTATAGATAATAATGCTATTCTTCATAGCATCTATATATAATCCACAATCACTATATTTATAGTTTGGATCATCACACCAAATACACCTCACCACAAATCCCTTTGAACTTTCAATTAATCATGAAATGCTTGACCTTGTGTCTTTCTTTAATACATTCATTTCTACCTTCAATTCTCTCATTTTTCTCATCAATTCATTAAAGATTTCTTTATTTATATTCTTATTTCTTAAAGAGATTGATAGAATAGAAATAGAAAAAGTTATTGTTGGAGCTTTTATATCTATTACTAGTATTACTTCTATCTTTATCTCAAACCTTCTAGACTTTCCATATTGTTGTTTAGCAATGAAGCTCACCGCTTCCTCCAACCTTCTCTAATTGGTGATAAAACCACCTTTTGTTGTTCTGTCTTAAAGAAAGAGAAGAAATCTATCTTCTAATATTTCATTTGTAGCTTATAGAAATAACTTTGATTTTCTCACTTTTAAAAGGCACTTCTCAGATAATAGAAGTTATCCAACTTTCTTTTGAAATTCCTTCAATAGCTCATTTGGTTCTATATATTTTTATGGTTGTTGTTCCACCTAATCAAAAAAACCTCTTTTATTCATCCTTTCACTATCTTCATTAAAATATTTATTTGTCAATGTCTCTTCAAATCTAACCTTTGCATTCATATTAATATTTTTATGTAGCTATTTCACTATTTTTCTAATTTTTAGAACAATTGCTAAGTCAAAGTATCAAGCATCCTCTCTTTTGATAGATTTTTATTTCGCAATTATAAACTATCAAAAAATTAGTAATATTCCTCCTATTAAAGCTTTCTATTTTTCAAATAATATCCCTCAATGCTTTTATAGCTCCTTGCAAAGTTGCATTAGCAACTCGTTGACCCATAAATATTTGCATGGCCCTTATAAAATTTATTTGTATGATTTTGATCACTTCCATCATTTAAGCCTTCTTACTTTGTATCCTCAATCATGACTTGTTGAAAAATTAGTGCCTTAAAGCTCTTTCATATGGTATTATTTTCTATTTGAAAATACACCAAATATCTAATTGTAGAGAATTTTGTTTTAATTTATTGGATAAGTTCCAATAAATGACATATTTTTATTATAAAGACCAAATAAATATAATAGTATCAAAAAATATTTGAATAATAAAATCTTTTTATATTTAAGAAGCTTTATATATAAGCCTTTCTAAAGCATCTAAAAATGCCCTAGCATCCTTTGTTACACTGTCATAATTAAATAATTCTCCAATAAGCTTAATTTCAAATAAGCTCAAAAAAATCCATAATCTCTTTAAAAAAATCCATCTTTATACTATAATTTTTTTATAGCTCTATATTTCTATTTTTAATATATATATATAAAGTCTTGGCTTTGAAAACATCTTTTACTTTGCATAAAATGGCCAAATTATAGCAAAACCCTTTCAAAATATTTTTTTTGTAAAAGATTTTTTCTCTCTAAATTTTAAAAATTCATCTCTTGATCCAACTATTCAATTTTTCTCAAATCTATAGATAATTTAGACCTTATTCTTAATTTTTATTACAAAATAATGAATCATAAATCTACTACAGATTGTCTAGCATTTTAGAAGTCCTAGCAGATACTTTAAATCCTAATTTACAAGCTTCTAAGTACTATTTTTTTTATATTTAAAAAATCCAAAATCCAAATGCCACAAAATTTGTGTATAAAATTTAATAACATGATAATATACATTTTTAAAATTTTTGAGCCAAAATCTTATCAAATTGCTCAAGATATAGCTCAAAACACAACCATTAATAAGTCATAATACTTATTGCTTTTAGGTGGTAAGCATTGACTTCAACTTCTTATATCTCTTTCATCTCAATTTAGAATTCATCAAATAGTATGTATAACATGTGTTAAAAAATATTCTCTCTAATCCCAATTGTTGCTCTTTCATTACTTTTTGTAAGCATGCATTATGTCCAAAAGAGTGACAATAGATACAAAACTGATACTTTAACTTTGAGTGCTTATATCTCTTTTATAAAAACTCCAAATTAGTTAAAATTTATACCATAATTACGGCCAAAAATCTATTTTTTTTTATTTTAGCCTATTAAATTTGAATGGTCTTAAAAGAGTAACCCAAATTCCTAATAAGGTCTCAAGCAGCCTCCTTAAAGTCCATTGGGCATGAATTTTGGCTAATAAGAAAAGAAATTTTTATCATCCATCTCCATTCATCCATATGATTGGCCTAACTATTCTTTTTTATAAAAAAATCCTTTTCTATTTTTTTTTTTAATAAAATTTACATAATATGTATTCTAATATAAATTGAAAGAAACAAAATAAGATCTCAAGAGTCACCAATGTCTGATAAAGATGGCTCTAAATATATAAAAGCTATTATTAATATAAAATCAACCTTAATAATAACTCTTTTAAACTAACTACTTCAAAATAATAATGTAATCATATTTTATAACCAGCTAAAATCTAATAATATGGTTTTCACTAAATTATAAAATAAATTATATATTAAATATATATGTGGATTATTTTCAAGTGATAGCCAAATCACAACATAATAGTTTCTTGGTATAAAATACTATCGAAGATTGAAAGGACCTATCAACCATCGTTGAAGAGAACAAAGATTAGAGTATGTGGCAAACACAATTTGCCACATCTTAGATTTCTTCATCATATGATGACAACTCCTTAAAGAACTTGTCCCAAGAAAGGAGGGGTAATATCATAGATATATATATTTATTCTAATATTTACCTATATGATTAAATAGAAATAGATAAAAATATATTTATTTTAAAATATTTTTAAAAGATAATTTTTAGAAGCTTTATAGATTTTATTTTGACTTTACATGTATTTTTAATTGATTGAAAGATTAGAAATTTGGTTAACAAGTTAACTACATATTGATGGCTTTTGAAATAAATTAACTGTGTGGCACACATATAAAAAACTTGCCTTGCAAGTTAAGCTATGTATCTTATAAAGTCAATACATTTTGAAGGTTTTATAAGACATCGCTACATAGTTCTTAAAAATAGTACTTTGACAAGAGTACTAATTCATTGTTTTTATTTTCTTGCATTTTAAAGATAAAAATCTTACATAATTTTAATATAAATTATGGAGGTAGTATTTTCATATCTATAAAAGAAATCAATAATAAAGCTCAAAGTCTATGTAAGAAGTTATACAAGTAGAGAGAAGCAAGTAGATCAAGTTTATAACTAAATTTGAGAAGTTTTGCTATTACAAGTATAAAAAAAATAAGGATAAGTATTTCAAAGAAGTTTAATTGAACAAGATCAAAGTTTTGAAGATTTTTCCAACAAATAAAGCTCTATCTAAGATTTCATCTATTTCAATATTGAAATGGATTTACTCAAGTTGGATTCATAGGTATACAATTCTTTAAAAGTATTCTTTCTTAGTTTAAACTTTTGATAAAAAAATATTTATGTCTTTTCTATGATCTAAATTCATTCTTAGAAGTATTTACTATTATATTTAGAAAAAGTGATTGAAAAAAGATAACAAAGTCCAAATTCATATCTTTATAATAAATAACACGTTCAACCACAATATGTTGTTGAATTCCAAAATCTTGCTTATGATGTAAATTAAAATAATAAAGTCCTTATGAATTCAAAGAAACACCAAACTATCGAGAACATCCTAAGCAGCTAAATTTTAGTTCGATTGGAGAATGCTTTGCAAAAGATTGAACAAACACTACTCTTACTCAGTAATATAGTATATCACCCAAAATGTCACATAAAAGTCTTTACAAAAAGAAATGTTGTGTGTGAAAGTTCTTCAACAAACCATAAAAGCCTTTCTTTTGTAGTGGATTTCCCAACCTCTAATTTTAGAAGAAAATTATACTTGTAACAGAACACAGAAAATACTAGAAATACAAAAGGGTAAAATTCTCTTCCAAAATTCTATTTCAGTCTAACCCTAGTAGAAAAATGGGTAACCAAGGAACACGTGAAGAAAGTGCCTCGATGACCATTTCAAACTTCCACTCAGCTCTCAAAGCTGGCTCTTCATGACTCTCAAATAGTGTACAACTTCAGATTGTAGACGTCATCCAGCTCTGCACCATGGTTACGTGCTGCTTCGTTGCACACAATTCCGTGCTGTCACCAGATTTGAGATCACCAAATCTTCAATTGAGAAACGTAATACTGATTATGCTTTAGTGCGGAACCGGAGAATCAATCAGAGCTGCAGTGCCAGCTGAGATTTGATGTGGACAATACATGTGTGAGTGGGAACATATATATGTATATATATATATACACATATCTAAATATATTCATTCTTACACACATGCTGTGGACGTAACTGGTGAATTCGACTCTGAAATGAGGAAAACTTCAATGATTTTCTTGAGCTTCTTGAGCTTAGGTGCATGTTGATAGGTTGTAAAAAATCTAAATTTTTTCCTTAGTAGATGCCTCCAGCAATGTGTCAGCATACATTTGTAGTGAATGAAGATAAGATAAAAAAATGGTGCTCAACCTTACTGAATTAAGTACAAAGTAAGGTAAAGATACCTATTGAATGAGTGACCAGACAAAATTACCCAAGTATCTTTGGCTCAAGGACAACTACTGAAAAAAGAATGAACTACACACATCGCAGATCGTAGGAATGAAAGAATTTCTACCCAAAATGAGCCTTGGATATTTCTAAAATTGAGCATGACGTTGTTGTACACGGGCTTTTTCAGCATCAATGATCGAACAAAGATGAGAGACCGTTCGCTCCAGCTGGCCGTCTGCATTTACAACCACGTAGTCGAATTCATTTATATGTTTGACCTCCTCTCGTGCCGTGGCCACTCTGACCAACAGCTTGTCAATACTTTCGGTTTTTCGTTCCACTAGTCGCTCAACAAGGGCAACTTCACTCTCAGCCACCAAAAAGATGAAGACCGCCTCCTGCCCAAAAAGTTTTCGAACTGTTGCAGCCCCTTGAATGTCCAGTCGAAGTAGTACATCCTGACCTGTGCTCATACACTCCCTCACCTGGCAACAACGAAGATGTTTCTTTTCATCAACATTTTTGATCTTCTTGCTCGTTTTTCTTTTTTCAATTGACGTACAATGAAAATACATTGGAAGTAACAATACATTGTTTGCCAGTGACTATGGCTGCAAAAACTAAGTGTGTATGACATGCAATTACCTGTTTCTTTGGGACTCCCTTATAATCACCATATACCAAGGCGTGCTCAATAAGCTCGTTCCGAGCAATCAAGTCGAGAAACTCTGGCTTACTCATAAAATAATAGTCTACTCCTTCTACTTCACCCGGCCGTTTTGGTCGCGTAGTAGCTGTGACCACGAAGTGAATTTCATTTCGAATCTCCTGCAACCTCTGTTGAACTTAAACAAAATCAGATAATCGCCCAGGATTTAATCTTCATGCCAGTGCAAATAGTAGCTTGAATTGTCACATGCATGCTAAGAATGTTTGGTACAAGTATCTACGCTAAGTATCTAAGAAATCCAAACCAGTGGGAGTTTTTTTCAACTACCATGATCAACTGATCAAGTCCACAAGAAGGATATCAAGTGATAGCAGGTGGGACAGCAGTATGTGCGTCACCTTAATAACGGCATCTTTGCCAACACCGCTGGGGCCACTTATGACTACCACAAGGGGATTCGGAGGAGGAGCTTGAGGTTGGGTGTCCAAGGGCGATCCTAATACCTTTTCTAACTCCTTCAACACCTGACTCTGCTACGTTGAGAATGGAAAACGGATCGGGTCAACCTCACCAGTAAGTGATCTCTCTAACTAAAACTATTTCTAAACACTTGAATTCCAACATATGCTGCCAAAACAAACTGAGATCCTGCGATAATTCCAAGCCTAGAAGCCAAGTGCAATTGTATGAGAAAAAGCGAAAGATTCAGAGATATCCAACAATATAAGCAAACATGGGCAACTCAGTTGACTTGACTTCATACAATTATGTAATACACAGAATAGTGTAGAAAGGTAACCTTAGAAGACGAAACGGTTGCATTCATTGCATCAGCAGAAGAAGCGTAAGATCTTATCGGAGTCTTGCTGGCTAACCACTCCAAGCTTCGACCAGAGCTTTCGACACACACTGTACTAGCGTCACTCGCTTTCGATGCGCGACATGCTCGCAGAGAGAAGCACTGAACGTGAGCACGGGCAAGAGACGCTTCAACTATACGATGAGAATCTGGTAGAACATGCCGCTGGCGTACACCAAGCTTAAGTCCTAGAAGTGTTCCACGGAGGAAAGGCAGGAAGGTGGTTAAACCTGTCATTGACAAATTGCGAAGTGTTCTCCAGTTACAATCAAGAGAACGAAATGCTTCGTTGCAATTACCGGTATTATACGTGACACTGCTGGAACCACATTAAATTCAGCGAAAGACTGAAACTCCGAAAAATCCGCGATGTAAATCGTCGTAAGCTGGTCCAAAATCTC
The DNA here is from genome assembly GCF_059467195.1 of Physcomitrium patens. Taxonomy (NCBI): domain Eukaryota; kingdom Viridiplantae; phylum Streptophyta; class Bryopsida; order Funariales; family Funariaceae; genus Physcomitrium; species Physcomitrium patens. The sequence continues at coordinate 13,566,179 of NC_143416.1, read as the reverse complement.
TGCAGGTTGAAAAGTATTAGAACAGCAGCTTAAACCCTACTGTAAATTCCGACTCTTCCAATATAATCCGCAACTCAGAAGAAAGACAAAGAGGTTTCCTGTAAGAAACACAATAACACATGGAGACTCTGCATCATTCTTTCAGAGAACCACAAATCTCGATAGAGAGAAAAATAAAAATAAAAATAAAATGACAAAAGGACACACGAAAGACTTGTCTGGAGATAAACCAATGCAAGACCAGATCCCTCGAGACGGTATTTTTCACTAGAAGCACACAGTTCCAATATATTGTATAACCCTAGAAACATACAAACGTCGAATTAAATCTTAAGGCGACTCACACGATAACAGCATCCATGAAAACCAACAATTCACCCAAATTTCTCGCCAACTCGCGCTACGGAAGCCTGCACAACTATACCTCGAATCACCTACATGTAAAACCCCGTTTCCAACAAGGGCTCACCATTCGAGTTCTACAACCACAAGGCGCTCCAAATGCTTCACACCAAAATGCAGTCACAGATCGTAACTAAACCCTCTGCGAACACATTCTCCAAATCCTCCCTCCTCGCCACTCGCAGAAACTCCCAACGCTACCGTCACTCCCCCAAAACTTTCGCCGCAGAAACGAATTCACAGAATCGACAGAACAGGCCGCAGCAACCAAAACTAGCAGCAAGTTTACTCTCCACAAAAGAAACTGGAAAATCTCACGCAGATTGCAGAAAACTGAACGTCAACTAAATGAATTCTGGTTCGTAAAAGCACAGGACATACTGAAGATTCGTGAGAAATGATGGTTGGAATTAGAGAAACCACGACTGAGTTTCGGAAACAAGTGAGAATTAGAGGGGCCGCGTAGCAGAGAAGGCTGCATTATCTTCACAATGGCTCGTCTCCTCATCCGAATTGTTTTAGTTCTTTTTGAGATGTTCGGGAAAATTCGTTGTGAGATGTTTCTCATCATCCTTTGTCATTCGTTGGCGCTCGCACCGACAAAGTGGGCCCGAAGGTAAATTATTTTACGTTTTTAGAATGTTGTTGGTGACCTGCAGAATAGTCTTGACGGACCTTGGTTTGAGTTGCGATGAGGGCAGCTCCACTGTGTGAACTCCCTACCACCTCTCTTTTATTTGCATCTGCTGTAGGTGGGAGTTGCAGAGATTTTGTAGCAAAATTTTGGATTAGTGGCAAATAGTGTAGGATTTTAGTTTTCATCAAGGCTAGGGTTTGAGTTCTGCAGTAAGAAATTTGAGGTGCGATTTGGAAAACTGACTTTGGCAAGGAGGCATTTCGTGCCTTGAAGGGCAGTTGTGAAAAGCAGCTTGGTTTGAGTGACTTTGAAGTGGATTGAATTTTTGTGTTTGAGAGGTTTAGGGTTTGGAGTCGAAGATGGAGGTCGATACAGACCGGGAGATTGCCAAGGTGCAGGAGGAGCTGCAGAAGCATGAAGCGGAGTTATCGAAGATCTCGTCGCAGAGCTTCGACAAGGATTTGTATGGGGAATTGAATAGATTTGAGGGTTGTGAGCATTCAATTGCACTGAATGATAAGGATGATTACCTGCAGGATACGAAAGATAGGGCAGATGCTAAAAAGCTTGCTTATTACACGGCTTCCAAGAGCTTGATTAACGATATCCCCAGGGATGAAGTGGTGGACGATGGGATTGGATTCAAGAAACCGTCGCGGATTATTGATAGGGAGGATGATTACCGGAAGCAATGTCTGAACGGAACGCGCGAATCCGGATGCCACACCCGTGACAGCTTCTAGACGCAATCGATGGGATGAAACACCGACACCAGGCAGAGCATCTGACGCAGATGCAACGCCTGGCGCTGGTGCGACTCCAGGCGCCACGCCGGCAGGCATGACATGAGATGCAACTCCAAAGCTTGCAGGTATGGCTACTCCCGGGAAGAAGCAGAGATTTCGATAGGACGAAACCCCTGAATCCATGGGGAGTACTACTACGTCGCCAGGGCCTACATCATCCATTTTCACTCCCGGTGTCACAGCTTTTGGAGGCCTCGAGTTTGCTACCCCATCACCAGGCCAAATTGCGCTACGGGGTCCTTTGACGCCAGAGCAAGTCAATATGTTACGGTGGGAGAAGGATATCGGGGAGAGAAATCGGCCTTTGTCGGATGAGGAATTGGAGTCCATGTTTCCCACGGCAGGTTACAAGATGTTGGAACTCCCTGCTTCTTACATTCCCATCAGAACCCCTGTCCGGAAGCTCCTGGCCACGCCGATTTCTTTGGAAGGCACTCAGCTGTATCACATTCCTGAGGAGTATCGTACTCAGCAATATGATGTTCCTAAGGAAGCAGCTGGAGGATTACTTTTTTTGAAACCGGAGGATTATCAGTACCTCGGTTCCTTGTTAGGTGAGAAAGAGGAAGAGGAATGACCGCAGAGGAGAGTAAGGAGCGTGAATTTATGAAGCTGTTGTTGAAGGTAAAGAATGACATCCCACCGCAGAGAAAAACGTCTTTGCGGCAGTCGACTGACAAAGCAAAGGAGTTTGGTGCTGGACCTTTGTGTAACCAGATCTTGCCTTTGCTCATGTCTCCTACGCTCGAGGACCAGGAGAGGCATCTGCTCGTGAAGGTTATTGACAGGGCGCTGTACAAATTGGACGAGCTGGTTAGGCCATTTGTACACAGGATTCTTGTGGTCATTGAGCCTCTTCTTATTGATGAGGATTACTATGCCCGTGTGGAAGATCGGGAAATTATTTCCAATCTCAGTAAAGCGGCAGGATTAGCTACCACGATTGCAGCAATGAGGCCTAATACTGATAATATCGATTAGTACATGAGAAACACCACTTGTAAGAATGGTTGAAGATCTGAAAGATAAAAGCGAACCTTGTCGTCGTTGAATGGTGATGGAAACTATCGAGAAAGTGGTTGCCAATCTGGGGGCTTCAGATATTAATGCTCAACTTGAGGAATTATTAATTGATGGCATCTTGTATGCCTTCCAGGAGCAGACAAGTGATGATGCAAATGTGATGCTCAATGGTTTCGGCACAGTTGGTAATGCTTTAGGACAGAGAGTCAAGCCGTATTTGCCACAGACTCGTGAAATATTGGCAAAATCGTGTGTGTATTACTGTGGCCATTGCCATCGTGGCTGAAACTTGTTTTCCTTTTACCGTGCTTCCGGCATTGATGAACGAAAACCGAGTTCCAGAGTTGAATGTTCAGAATGGTGTGCTGAAATCACTCTCCTTTTTGTTCGAGTACATCGAAGAAATGGGAAAGGAGTACGTTCATGCTATCTCCCCACTGTTGGAGGATGCGTTGATAGATCGAGATCTTGTATAAAGGCAGACAACTGCTTCAGCTGTGAAGCGTATAGCTCTGGGAGTTGCAGGACTCGGGTGTGAGGAGGATCTGATTCACTTGTTGAATTACTTATGGCCTAATATTTTCGAGGCGGCGTCTAGTGTCAATAATGCAGTTATGAAAGCAATTGAAGGCGTGCGGGTCGTCTTTGGTCCTGCCATTTTGTTGAATTAATGCTTGCAGGGGCTGTTTCACCCTGCGAGAAAAGTTCGAGTAGTTTACTGGAAGATATACAACTCGCTTTATATCGATGCTCAGGATGGTTTAGTGGCTACGTACCCTGTTTTGGAGGACGAATCAGAGAAAATCTACAGCAAACTGTAACTGGAAATATTTCTATAAGTTTCTGGCAGAACTTCTGATCAATGGACAAGTATTATCAATTAATATGCTGATTACTTTTTCCCTTGGATTTCGCGTCTAGTCGACATATCTCCGCTAATTGTGCGTCTGATCTAGAGGATTAGATTAGATCCTAGTGTTAGAATATGATCTCAGGACTAACTTATCTTTTGAATGTATATTTGTTGCAGATTAGACCTTGTAAATTATTAGTGTGCATTTTAATGCAGGAACTCAGGCTTGTACTCGTGGGTTTGTTGGTTGGTGACCGTATGTGTGATGACCCATGTGCTTGGGGGTTTAGAGCTGGTATGTTACATTCGGAGCTTGTTTCAATAACCTAGAGTTTGATGAATATGAGCTTTATGCAGTGTAGATCTTTTCTTAATTCGATCTTGTCTTGATGTTTCTAATTAATGGATCTGGTACTCAACGTGGGACCTGTTGTATATGCGTAATCTGGTATTGCATTTTTGTTTTCGCTAATATGAACGATATCATCAAAAATATTGCTGTCTTCATTCATAAACGAACGCTTTGTTCTGTTCTGATTTTTTTTTCTATGCGAAGATTGTTATCTTCTGTCAAGATTAGATAACTTGTTCAGTATAATGCAGCAGCTGGTGATATATTCATGTTCCGTGTCTAATATGCACTATCTGGAGATTAAACTGTTATATTTGACTAGGATTTGTATGATTTTATTTGTTGTGATACCCAGTTCCTTACGGATTCCGATTCTCGGCAGATTCAAAGCATGTATGATGTTGATCTGGTCTAGTGCATTGCATGTAGGATTGAATGCCTGAATTGTGCATCAAAATCCATCAGCAAAAAAGACCCAGACACAATACAGTTTGTAATTGGTTTTGAAATGGCAGTCCCAGCACCAATAGGCTGGGCCACAGGGGTTGTTTAACGGAATGTACCCATGGACTAGATTAAAGCTGGCTATCAGTGCCACCAACAGCATTGGCACTCAAATGGTGAAGTGTAACGATACCATCCTTGCAGCAGGGCCACTAATATTGAAACCAAAACTGAGGATGAGATTTGAAGTTGGCGACTTCACTTCATTACGGCTAAAATGCGACTGTTACGGTAGCCAAGGGTGCCGTCATATTTCAAGGTATTAACTCCTTCAGGTCTTAGAGCACATGATTCTTCTTTAATGTAGGTAGAGTGAGAATATAGTCATGTAACTTTTTGTGTTGATTGACTTACACAAAAAGTACAAAATTTTATACATTTTATATAGAAAGAGCAGAGATTTATATATTTTATACAATATAATTTTATACATTGTATTTGATAGTTCAATTTTATACATTATACTTGATGTGTAAAATGTATAAGATTTAATTGAAGTACAAAGTTTTACATGGAATGTGCAAAGTTATACAAGAAGTACAAAGTTAATTGAATTTTTATTATATTTTACATTGCATTACAAAAAAATTATACAAAAGTTCCAATTCATTGCGCAAGAGTAAAAAATAATACTCATTTATTACAATCAATCAATGTCAATATTCATTTTATGACTTCAATTTATTTTATTATAAAAAAAACTCTTGGACTTATGAAAGTATTCTTTGTCAAATGCTCAAATTTGGACTTTGTCTTTATTATTGTCAATGTCAAGTTTTATTGTGGATTGGATATTTTAGGTTGTCTTGCTTTAGAGCAAGCAAATGAATTTATTTACAATATTTTTATAACAATTAAAGTTCAATAATAAATAATAAGTTGTCCATAAAGTAAAAGACAAGGAGTTTTGGATCTTAAATAAGTATCACATGATTGTACAAAGTCTTTGATAGCCTTCTACATTTGAAGCAATCAAAAATCTCTAGATATTAGCTTTCAAGTCTAGTTGTATCTAAAATATCCAATTGTTAGAAAGTCATGATGAGCTTGAAGAATACGTAATCGTGCTTAGCCTTTTGGAATGTATAATCATCATTCAAAATAGAATAGATTATTTTTAAATCTAAACTTGGAAGTATCATAAGACTTAAAAGAATTATTCTTGATATTATAAAAAAAAAAAAAAAAAAAAAAAAAAAATCAGAAGACATACTTGATTGAATTTGCTTAAGAAAGGTTGAATCAATAGTTAATATTGATTTTATTGCTCAAAGATGAAAATGATTTGGATTTAAAAAAATTATTCTTTATTGATTAAAAGCTACAACTCTTTTTTTTGCTGTAAGATAAGAAAAATTAGAAAAGCTAGCTGATAAACTATATTATTTTTTGAATCTATAGGTAATCTTAAAATAAAATCTTGATAAAAGCATATTCCAATGAGCTTGGCAATAATTCAAAAAAGTGTTGACATGAAATATTTGAGGTTTTTACCATCCATATATATAATAATTGAACTAAAAGCATCTACTAAATAATGATGCCATACTTGAAATGAATCCACAATTATAACAAGTTCTTTATCCTAGATCTTATAGTTAATTTTAACTATTAAAAATTTCTTGGAATAAAAAGAAATTAGATAGAACTTATCATTTGCTCCAATTTATGATAAAACATCACTTATAATAAAGTTCAATGCATCTATTTTCCATAAAGAATGCTTTAAAAAAATCGACAAGATATAAAATTGGTGCAAAGATAAATGTTGTGTTCAAGGCTTCAAAATTTGTTTTTGTTTCTTTGCTCCACTCAAATTTGTCTTTACATATCAAATGTATAAGAAGAGTTGTAATTTGAAAAAAATTCTTAATGAAGATTTGATAATAATTGGAAAATTTTAAAAAAAATTGCATATCTTTGATTATTTTTGAAGCCTTCCAATCTATGATAGTCTAGACCTTCTTAGGATCCATCATTAATCTTTTGTTGGAAATGATATACCTTAGAAAATCAACTTGAGTAGTATAAAATATACACTTTTTTTTTATCTTTGCATATAATCTTGTATCTCTAAATTTTTGAAATACACAATAAATATGAAATTCATATTCTTCTATGTTCATAGAATAGATTAGAATGACGTTTAAATAAAAGAAAATAAAATAATCAAGAAATTTACAAAAGATATCATTTATGAAATGTTAAAAAATAGCTAATACAGTCGTGACTCCAAAAGGCATGACATTATATTCAAAATATCCATACCTAGCTTGAAAAGCATTCTTCCACTCATCTCCTTCTTTGATGCAAACTAGATTGTATGCTCCTTGTAGATCTATTTTTGTATAGATCTTTGCTTGATTGAGTTGGTCAAAAAGTCCTGAAATCAAAAGTAAAGAATATCTATTTTTGATGGTGATCTTATTTAGTCCTCAATAGTCTATGCACATCTCCAAAGATCCATCTTTTTTCTTCACAAATAAAATTAGAGCTCCTACTCAAGATTTCAAATGTCATATGAATTTCTTACCAAAGTTCTCATCAATGTATTCTTTTAGTGTAACCAACTCATTTCGCAATAAGTTGTAGATTAAGCTCCTTTTTGTAGATGAATTGTACAATGATAAAATTGATGCTTTGAAATAATATCTCCATTTTTTTTTAAAAAATATCTTAAAAATCTTGATATTGGCTAGAAATATCACTTGACATCTTTTTACTATTAGAAATAGATAAGGCATATATAACAAAAGATGGCCTTTCTATATATGCCGTATCTATTTCTAATAGTAAAAAGATTAATTTAAAAAAAATTAAGGTTATAAAAAATCCAATCTATTTGAGAATTATATTTTACTAACCACAATAATCCTAAAACAACTAGATTGAAAGAGGATCTTATCACATTAAATATTATTATACTATTATGATCTTTAATTGCTACATCTAAAAGAATAGTCTTATAAATAACATCTCCAAAAGACAACAAATGACCATCTATGACTTCTACATGTATGGATTTAGTTTTCTTAACTAAAGATATTTCTTGTTTTTTGAAAAAGTTGTGAGGCCAAATTTCACCACTTGATGAAACCTATGCCACACAACAAGTCTAAGAGGTGGAATTGAAGAGCTCCCAATTGTGCAATTATTAGATTAATATAAATCTTTATATTAAAAATTCAATTAGTTTTAGGCCTTTCGAGCAATAGTTACCAACATTAAATTAACATGTTAAATGAAATTTATTATGCAAACATAGTAAAAATAATTAACTAAGTTATTACTATTAATTGACCATAAGAATAAAAACTTTTGAATTAAAAGTTAACTTTAAAAAGTTAAAGTTAAAAATTAAGATTAAAAATTTAAGTTAAAAGTTAAAATTAAAAATTTAAGTTAAAAGTTAAAATTAAAAGTTTAAATTAAAAAAATTAAGTTAAAAGTTAAGATTAAAGGTTAAGTGAAAAGTTAAAATTAAAAGTTCAATTTAAAAGTTAAAGTTAAAAATTAAGGTTAAAAGTTAAAGTGAGAATATTAGAGGTTAAAAGTTAAACTTAAAATTTATTAGCCAAAAAGTGAAATGTGGAGATTACAAGTCATTATGAAGATGATAGTAAAAATAAAGTAAGAGAGGTGAAAGCAAAGGTACCTTGACAACACAAGGATTGAAGGCAATGACCTCCTTCTACTTCAAAATTTTCCAAAATTTGTCATTGGCTTCAATTTGAATGTTTCTTAGCTTGTTTCAAGGCTAACTTCAAGACGCTTTTGATCCAACAATCTTTGTTGCAATCTAATGATTCAATCGTGAGAATTCCTCCTTTGAAGTTGAGTGATCCAAACTGCCGTGGTGACCAACCCTCTTCACTTAGAAATTCACTGAAAATTCAGATTGTCTTCAAATTCAACAAAACTTATTCCTTTCAAAGCTTAGATTAAAAATCTTGATGCTCCCAAAATTTCAAATAAATCCAATCATCAAGAACTGAGAAATGCCTTTCCAAACTCGATTGATTCAAACTGCAAAGGTAGTCGACTCCCTCAAACTCAAAATTTCACCAAGAATTCCTTCTTACTCCAAATCAAAGGAGTCTTATTTTGTTGAAAAGCTAACAACAAAAGCTACAACTATTCAGAATCTCACATTGAAACAAAAGAAACTGAGTGATTGATTGAAGAAAATAAAAGGCTCTTGAAACCTTTGGGATATTTGAAAGGCTGAGGAGATATCTACCTCAATGAAACATATTTTAAAACTTAATGACCATCCTTCACAATGAAAAATCCATACATATACAATCAAAAGATTCACAATAAGAATTAAAACCTAAATAAAATTAAGATTAGGGTTTCAGCCAAATTTTGGCATGGCTTTGCTTTTTACCCAAAAGAGGAGAGAGAGAGAAGGCTTGGAAAACCAAGCCTCTCTTATACAATTGAGTGGAGGCTCATAGAAGGGTAGCTACATCTCTACCCTTGATTTTTAAGATCCTTAATCTAGATCTACGGCCTTCATTCATCTAAGAGCCAATCTCGTTACCAAGGCTGATGGCTCTTGTAAGTGGTCAAGAAAGCATTTTTTTTGTAAATTTGACTTCACTATTGTGTTCAAAACACATTTTTAATCTAAGATCGACTACTCACATGCCTCAATCCATGCTCAATTATAATTTTCATAGAAGTTTTTACTTACAAGGATATTGGCAATTTTTGTGAAATTCTTCAAAATGAGAATTTCATTGCTTTTCTTGTATTTTGAAGGAGAGGTTACTGATCTTGTTTTCTTCACTCCACGAGGTAAATTTGGTGCCACCATTGCATCAAAAAGACTCCCATTAAGTAGAAGAACCATCATGTTTCTTGAATTTGTCGAATTTGGAGGAAAATCCAAAATTATCATTGCTAACTTTCTTAAATCTTTTAGAGAATTATAATTCCAACTCCTAAATCATATGAATGATTATAGATGCACTCATAGGCTTTTAGTCAACCCTTATAGTAATAAATAACAACCTCTAAATTATTAAACTAACTAAGTTGCTATTCTAATTTTTTAACTCTTATCACTTTAGTCCTAATTAACCTAATTCAAGGAATTAGGCTATAATTTATACCATCAAGGGTTGTAATCCTAAAAATTCTATAAAAGTAAATTCCACTTATATAAATCCTAATTTAACATGTTTAATTATCATAAAATAGGAAAATAATAAAAATTTAAATTTTAGAATATAATTGAGAGCTCACAAAAGTCTTTGTCTATAAAATAGGTTGAGGCTCTTGAATCTAATAATGCAAAGACTTTGTAATTTTTAGATCTTATACATACATCTATTATAAAATAAGGTGAGGGATTTGAAAAGAGAATAGGACTTTTAGTAGATATTGCATATGATTTGAGCCACATAGTACCTATTATAGCTAGAAAAACTCGTTTTTCAAGACATTGTCTTCTTTAGCAAACATACTAATTGTTTTGTGATTGAGTTGCTTCTTTAAATAATATTAAATAATATATTTAGCTTCTCTATAATATAAGCACAAATCCTCTTAACAACATCAAATCTTTTCTTGTCCATTGAGGAATTTAAAATATATTATATTAATTTGCATTGATTCTGACCTTGATAAATAAGTTTTTAAAAACTCCAGAGTTGCCATCATTACTTGACTTGTTCTTCTCTATTCAAGTCTTTATTTTTTATACCTTTCAAATAATCAATTGTCATATATAATCACTTAAGCAATAAATTATTCTAAAGATTTTACTTTTGATATTGTGAATAACAAATCTTTGACGTTATTCTTCAACCCATATCAAAATTGATTGATGAAAGCTTTGTCATTCCAATTCATGTTACAAGAGAGGTTTTGGAATTCAGCAGTATATATGGTCACTATTTGTGATCCTTGTAATATAAATAAGAATTTGATCTTTGCTGCTCTTTTTTAATCACTTTTTCAGAACGTGGTTGTAAAAATTTGTAAGAATGAATTCAAATTATAAAAGAATCGTGAATTCTTTTCCATCAAAGGTACGAATTAAGAAAGAAGACTTCTATATAGAAGTGCATCTATGAATTCAACTTGAGTAAATCTATCAGGGTATAAGAAGGGATGCAACCTTAGATAGAGATTGACTTGTTGTAAAAATCTTCAATATTTTGATCTTGTTCCATCAAACTTCTTAGACATATTAATCCTTATCCTTGTCATACTTGTTGAATTAAAACTTCAAGAATTTAAAAATATTCACAAGTTCTTAAAAATCAACAATAATTACAAATCCATTTTTACTTCTACGAAGTATAGCATCCATGATATTTTCTTTCCTTTCAAATAACTTAACAAAATTTTAAGTCAAATTAGAGGAGGGTAATTTAAAATTTCTAATATCAAATAAAAATTTCTACAAAGATGGATAATCTACTCTCTTTAAAGAAGATATCAGTATTAAAAAATTAAATAGTTTTTTTTAAAGATGGATAATCTACAACCTTTAAAATATAAAAATAGAAGTGATATAATCCATTCACTTCTAAAATAAGATAAAAAATAAATTAGCACTCTTATCAAACTATTAAGGACATGAAGCTTAAAGAAAGAAATCCTCAATATACTCTTATGTCACTCAAAACAACTAAAAAGTCACTCAAAGATGATATAGTATTAACCTAGTATGGCTATTGCTAAAGATAAGAAGACTAGAAAGTCTTGAAATAAGACTAAAGACTAGAAAGGCATTATTAAGAGTAAAAAAGGCTTGAATCTATTTGTGCCATCAAATATATCTACAAATAGATCTGTAAAGGCCATGATTGCATTATAATGCAATTTAAAAATCAATAAGATGATGTCGTAATACATGAAGTCTTGCTTAAGAATGCTCTAGGCACTTGGCTGTGGAAGATAGAATGGAAATTGCTACAACAAAACCCTAGTTCTAATAGAACACTAACAATGCTAAACAAGCTTTAATCAAATTCAAAAAAAATCTCAAATGAATTACAAAAAAATAATAAGAAATATTAAAGAAATATTAAAATAATTACAAATATATCTCAAATATATCTTAATTCAATCTTAATTTAATTCTATTTGAAATCCTATTGCACTTCATTCAAACTTTAGGCCAAAAACTAACTAAATCTTAAATTCTAAACAAATTCAAATAAAACCTTAAACCCTAAATCAAATCCTGACCAAATCCTAAACTCTAAATCAACTCCTAATCAAATCTTAATCTTAAATCAAATCCTAATTAAATCCTAATTTTAAATCCTAAATCCTAAATCAAATCCTAACCAAATCCTAATCCTAAATCAAATCCTAACCAAATCTTAAACTCTAAATCAAATTCCAAATCCTAAATCAAACACTAATTCTAAATCAAATCCTAACCAAATCCTAAACCTTAAACCATATTCTAGTAATTTTTATAACAGATTTAAACCTCAATAACTAATGAATGAACTGTTGATCTAAACTCAAAATTTTCATACTTTTTAAAAAATAAGTTGAAAACAAGCACAAAAAATTTGAAAAGGATTGGAATTACCAAATAGACGATAATCTCAAAAACGTATTTGGGTATTGGCCGGCCTCCTTCTCCAACCTTGATGCCAATCTATCAAAGCCAATATCTCTCATTTTCACCATTTGATTGATTTCAAACTTTTTGTATACATAGAAAAAAAAGTTTATTATACTCATCTATAAATTTCACTCCAATCCAACTAATAGATTGCAAGAAATCTTACAAACCCTCACTAGACCTAAAATTCTACTTTTTGAGACCTTGCCCACTTAAACCTCAATAATCCTCAATTAAACCATTAGATCAAGATAAAATTTACAACACACATTAAGTAAAACTAAAAACATTAATATGCAAAAAATTTCCTATAGATCTATTACAAAACTCTTGAAAACATCCAAAATTTCAACCCTATTTTATTTCACAAAATTCAAGTCATCCAAAAAAACTTGACTTTTTCAAGCTCTTAAAAAGTCATTACAAATCCAAATCACCTAAAACTAATGCTCATAGAAACCCTATCTAGTCTACTATCAAACCTTACTCTCTGATCTACAAAAGAACCTTAGAATTATCACCAAGACTTGGTTTTGTGCCTCAAGGTCTGATTTCGACCCTGGTTCATAACTGACCCTCTTCGGGTATCAATATCTAGTTTTTCTAAGTAAATTTTATTAGAATTTACTTTCAACCTCTTTCTAAAGATGCTTATATAATTTATTTTTCCAATCTACTTTGTTTTGCTTCATTTATGATCCTACAAAGTAAGTAGAAGTTACTTTTATAAAAAGGCAGTACTACTATTAAAAGTTTTACTACCTTCTTATCTTTTATCTATATTTTGTTATTGCACAAAAATCCACTAAATCCATTAAATATATAAAAAAGATTTTGAAAAAGCATCTTAGATAATTTCAATGCTTGTTTACAAAAAAAAATATGAAATTAGGAATCCAATAAAAGAAAAAATTAAGAAATTTGGACTTTTCTTGTTGGATAAGATTTTATAAGACTTAGACAAAATACTTGCACAATTTCCTCTAATGCCATTACTAAGAAACAATCAAAATACAATAGTTGATAGAAATCAATTTATTGCTGAAGAAAGAACATAGAATATTCAACAATTAGAAGCAAATTTTAAAAAATATATTCTACAATTGAACCTTGAATAAAAAAAAATTATATGATGATATTATGGCCTTCATAATGGAGGAACATGAATGCATGTTTTTTCTAAATGGACTTAGAGGAACTAATAAAATATTTTTCTACAATACTTTGGCAAGTAAAGTTTAATTAATATAAAAGATTGTCATATATATTGCATAATCAAGAATTGCTGCATTGCTACTTGAGAAAGGATGAACATCCCATTCTATATTCAAGATTCTACTAGATTGTAATGAAGATTTTTTTCATTCAATTACTAAGAATTTTGATTATACTAAGTTTGTTTACCAAACTTTGCTTATTATTTGGAATAAACTTCAAATGTAATATCGTTCTTGCTTTGAGGCACTTGATTATCTTTTTAGAGATATTTAGGATAGTAATTACTTATTTAGAGGAGCTACAATAGTTTTTGGCGGAGATTTTTGCCAAATATTGCTAGTGATTGTGAAAGTAACTTAGGAAGAAATTGTAGCAACATCTTTTTGACATTCAATACTTTGGTCTCAAATAAAAATCTATAATTAAAAGAGAACCTAAGATTGAATGTAAGAGTATTTCAAACAAATATTAAATTTATTAATTAGCTTCTTCAAATATAGAATGCTATTAGGGACATAGTCCTTAGACCTTTCTAGAGAGAAGTTTCTAGAACCTTCTAGAAAGAAGTCTCTAGAAACTTCTAGAAGATTCCTTGAATATTCTCTTAGAATATTCTTCAAAGATTCCCTAAAGATTCCCTTAGAAGGCTCTAGAAGATTCTTAGAATATTCTAGTAGATTCTAGGAAGTTACTTGAGAAGCTTCCTAGCTCTTAGGTAGTTGCTCGAGAAGCTTCATAGTTCTTGGCAAGCTTCTGGATGCGCTTCCTTAGAACCATAGGCCAGTAGTATATATAGGAGTCGAGGCTGAAGAGTTCTTCAGTCTCGACAACACATCTCTTGGAGTTCTAGCTCACCTTTCTGGTGTTGTTCTTGTACTCATCTGTTTAATCTAGTTCTGCCACTTCTTCTTGAACTTCTTGTTAGATTTCAAGTCTGTATTTTGTGTCCGTGACAGTTTGTCGAGACTACCTTTATCTCAATATCAAAGCTTAGTTCTTTGAGGCAGAGAGTGGACTACCCCTTTCCTTGGAGATACTTGAGCGTTCTAAGGGTTGCGGATTACCCTCTCTTGGACTGATATTAATTCCTTCTTTTTGTTTAGCATAGCTAGTAGAAAAGACTGTTAACATCGATTTCAGAGCTTTGCCTTCTTGATAGAGTGCGGATTACCACTCTTCTCGAAAGCATTGAGGCATTTTTAGAGATTGCGGATTATCCTCCTCTAAAACTGAAATCGTTTAGTGTTTTTTTTTTTCCTTTTCTCCGAGTAGGTTTTAGTGACAGGTAGTGCTACAATTTTCTCCAAGAGACTTAGCAATTTCTTCTTCTCTCAAAATTTTAATCCATCTATTCTCTAAATATGGAAGTAGACCAGGTCATAGACAGTGCATCTCCACAAGTAGACAATAGAGTGGCAACTCTTGCAGATCTTCAAGCTCTTATGAATAGTGTACGAAAGGAGATTGCATTTCTTTGCAATCCAAGTAAAGAACCTCAAATTGATCTAGTGACCGAAGAAGCTAGACGCAAAATTCATAGCCTACAACAAGAGATTATTCGACTGAGAGAAGCAAGACATGTGTCACATACGACCCCTATAGATACTTCAAGGATTAGTACGAAAGAACCAAAAGTGAATATGCCAGACAAGTTTGACGGAACAAGAGCCAACTTTCGAGGTTTTGTGCAACAAGTACGGCTTTACCTACGCTTATACCCTTCTCGTTATCCGAATGGATTTACCCAGATTGCTTTCATAGGTATTCTTCTATTAGGAAATGCTCGCTCTTGGTTTACTCCACTATTGGAGAAGGATTCTCCAATATTGTACGACCTAGAGGCTTTCATAGAGAGACTTACTACTGCGTTTGGAGATAGCGATCGAGAAAGAGTGGCTGAAAGAAAGATACAAAATCTGCGACAAGGATCACGTTCTGCTGCAATCTATGCTGCAGAATTTCAATAGCTTACATGTGACCTTGATTGGAATGATAAGGCGTTTATGACACGATTTCGATATGGACTGAGAGATGATGTCAAGAACTTATTGATCACCATGCCTAAGGCGGATACTTTAGAAGAATTTATATCTCAGGCAATTATTTGTGACAACCGCCTCTTTGAATTACGACAAGAAAGACGATCAGGCTGGAGAAATGATGGAGCATTTGCTACATTTTCAAAAGGTCCAGAGAATCACTCCACAGATCCTGAACCCATGCAAATTAATGCGGTACGTTTCAAACCCCTCACAGCTGAGGAAAGGAAGCGACGGTTTGAACAAAACTTGTGTTTATATTGCAGAGAAGCGGGCCATGAAGCTGTAGATTGTCGGAAGAAACAGAAGCCTCAAACAACAAGACTCAGGAGTACAAGCATGCAGGAAAACAAGGACGCCCAACCACAATAGGGACCGTGCGGCTGGACATCTCAACATCCAAAATTAATCAAGGTCCCTTTCTCTCAGCTCAACCTTCAGATTGTTTTATGGTACCTTTACATCTGGGTATTCAAGAACTACAAGTCGATGCTTTATTAGACTCGGATGCATCCGCTTGCTTTATAGATGAAGAGTTTGCTAAGCTTCACAATATTTCTCTTGTAAAGAAACTTAAGCCTGTCCATGTAGAAGTCATAGATGGACAACCATTGTCTTCGGGCAATGTTATCCATGAAACTAAACCATTGAAGGTACGTCTTGAAAACCATGAGAGCAATATTGTGTTTAATGTTATCAAGACCCCTTCATGTCCTATCATTTTGGGACTATCTTGGCTTGATAGATATAATCCATTGATAGATTGGAAGTTGCGAAAAGTGACATTTCCAACAAACTCCTTGAAGGTGGAATCTGCCAAGACAATGTCTAGAAACAAATCCTTGTTTATAGGTGCAAGGGCTTTCATGAAGGAAGCCAAGCAAAATACACCTCTTGTCATCTTTGCAACTCCGACTATAGAAGATGCAACTCCGACTTTGGTTATTCCAAAGCAGTATGAAGAATTCAAAGATGTCTTTGAAAAGAAGAATGCTGATATGCTGCCAGAGCATCGACCCTATGACTGTGCCATTGAATTGCAAGAAGGAGCACAACCACCTTTTGGACCAATCTACAATTTGTCGCAGACGGAGTTGACTGAGTTGCGGAAGTACATTGACGAGAATCTAGCCAAGAACTTCATCCGTCATT
This sequence comes from Physcomitrium patens, assembly GCF_059467195.1. NCBI lineage: Eukaryota > Viridiplantae > Streptophyta > Bryopsida > Funariales > Funariaceae > Physcomitrium > Physcomitrium patens. The sequence continues at coordinate 13,549,593 of NC_143416.1, read as the reverse complement.
CGAAGTCGCCAACCGAGGCACCAATCTTATTTGTGAAGAAGAAGGATGGCTCACTACGGATGTGCGTGGACTATCGAGGTCTCAACAAGGTGACAAAAAAGAATCGCTACCCACTGCCTTTGATCTCTGGTCTTCTAGAACAACTTGGGCGTGCAAGAATCTTTACAAAGATTGACCTAAGAGGAGCTTACAACCTTGTGCGAATCAAGGAAGGAGATGAATGGAAGACAGCTTTTCGAACAAGGTATGGCCATTTTGAATACAATGTCATGCCATTTGGTCTTATTAATGCTCCAGCGGTCTTTCAATACATGATGAATGACATCTTTCGAGAGCATCTAGACGATTTTGTTGTCATCTATCTAGATGATATTTTGATATTTTCTAAGAACGAGGAAGAACATGAGAAGCACGTTCATCTGGTACTCAAAAAACTACGGGAGCGAGGACTCTATGCCAAATTGGAGAAGTGCTTATTTCACCAAACTGAGATGGAGTTTTTGGGATTCATCGCGACTACGGAAGGATTGAAGATGGATCCAAAGAAGGTGGAAGCAATCATGTCTTGGGAAGTTCCGAAGATGGTTAGGGACGTACAATGTTTTCTTGGATTTGCTAACTACTATCGGATCTTCATCAAGAATTATTCTGAAGTTGCTGCCCCCCTCACTCAGTTAACGTGCAAGGACAAGCTCGAATGGGGACCTATCACAGAAAAAGCATTTCAAGATTTGAAGATGGTATTTACTATAGCTCCAATTTTGGTACATTCGGACGTTACAAAGGCCTTTTATTTGGAGACAGATGCTTCGGATTTTGCTTTGAGAGCTGTACTTTCACAGATGGGCGTAGATGAGAAGCTCCATCCAGTTGCGTTCTATTCTCGAAAATTCTCTGCTGCTGAGATCAACTATGAGATCCAAGATAAGGAACTCCTTGCTATAGTAGATTCTTTCCAAGAATGGTGCCACTTTCTCGAAGGAACTGCACATCCAGTGACCGTATATACGGATCACAAGAATTTGGAGTATTTTATGTCGGCTCGGGTTTTGAATCGGCGTCAAGCTCGGTGGAGTATGTTGCTATCCAGGTTCGACTTTGTTATTACTTATCGGCCTGGGAAGCAACAAGGGTTGTCCGATGCATTATCAAGGAGATCACATCTCGCGCCAAAGGCTGGAGATGCAGCATTTGATCAACAGTGCACAATATTGTTCAAGCCAGAGAAATTTCGACACAACACAGCTATTGTACCAATTGATGCTGACTTCCTCGACCAAGTACGGGCCACAACCATTGAAGATTCTCTAGCCCTTGATATCAAGCAACATGCTAGTGATGATAAATTCAAGATGGAAGGAGATCTAGTATATTTCGAAGAGCGGTTGTATATCCCAAAAGGGCCAACATGACTCCGAGTTCTTCAATCTCATCATGACTTTCCAATCGCGGGACATTTTGGATTCAATAAGACCTTGGAACTTATTTCCCGCGATTTCTGGTGGCCTCAAATGTGGAAGGATGTGAAAGATTTTGTTATATCTTGTGACATTTGTTCAAGATCCAAAAACCCTCGACATTGGCCTTATGGACTTCTACAGCCATTGCCTATTCCGCGCCGACCATGGTCTTCGGTTTCCATGGACTTTATTACGGATCTACCACCATCGAATTCATTTGACAGCATTTTTGTTGTCGTAGATCGGCTTACAAAGATGGCACATTTTGTCCCTTGCAAGAAGACATCGTCAAGCAAAGACACAGCAAGACTCTTTATTGATAATGTGTATCGATATTATGGTCTACCAGATGATATCGTATCGGATCGAGGAACCCAGTTTGTGTCAAAGTTTTGGAAATCTCTTTTTGAGATATTGAAGGTGGATATCAAGCTTTCTTCAGCATTTCATCCTCAAATGGACGGCCAAACAGAACGAGTGAATCAAGTTTTAGAGCAATATTTACGTGGCACCATCAACTATCAACAAGATGATTGGGCCGCATATCTACCGCTAGCCGAGTTCGCATATAACAACACCCTTCATGCGTCAACTTAACAAACGCCATTCTTTTTCAATTATGGATACCATCCGAAGCTTGACTTATGTAGTTCGTCAATGATTAACAATCCGGCAGCTGAAGGATTGGTGAAGGAGCTTTCGCAACTTCAAACTATATTGAAGCTTCAATTGCAAACTGCCCAAGAATCTTACAAGGCGTCCGCGGACAAATTTCGGAATCAGGCACCTAAATTCACGATTAGAGACAAAGTTTGGCTGCTTCGACGAAATATTAAGACCAAGCGGCCATGTGACAAATTGGACTATCGGAGATTGGGACCATTTGTTATCCAGAAGCAGATCAATCCTGTAGCGTATCGTCTGGAGTTACCAGCTACTATGAAGGTACATCCTGTCTTTCATGTTTCTTTGTTGGAGCCTTATCGAGAATCGTCTTTTCCTGGAAGAGTTCAATGTCCACCATCTAGCATAGAAATAGAGAACCACGAAGAATACAAGGTGGAAAAGGTCCTGGATTCACGGCAAAGACGGGGTAAATTAGAATACTTTGTGCATTGAAGCGGTTACGATATTAATGAACGAACATGGGAGCCGGCCGAAAATCTCGCGAATGCGCCGCAAAAGGTATAGGAGTTTCATCGACGATATCCTGAGAAACCCAAGCCGGTTTGACGATAGCTTCTTACTTAAGCTTGCTCATCCAGAAAACAGAAAAGAGGAGAGAGCACCACCAAAATCCATAGTTGATGTAGTCATTCTCTCCAAGATAGCGTAGAACTTTGTTAGTAGCCCAAGTTTGTTCTTATTGTTTTAGCCTTTGAATATGGATAGCCAAGATACTACACTTGTCATGTCATCTCAAGCAACTAGCTCACGAAGACGACTGCGAGATGAAGAACCGCTTGCACCACGACGACGTCGAAGGATTCCGAGGAACAGATCGCTGGTGATTGTATTTGAGGTCGAGCCTACCTACAATGGTCAGCCAGAAGGAGTGTTTGCAGGACAATTTCACAATGAAGACACGGAGGTTCATGCTTGGTCAGAAGTTGAAGGCGTGGGCCACTACCGTTAGCTTCAAGGATCATTGAATCACTTGCCTCGTGAACAACAATTGGAGTTCATAGCAGAGGTTATGCGACAGATCTTCATTTTCTTGCGTTGGTATTGACTGACGATAACATTGCTTCTCGAAGACCTCGAAGCTAAAGGAGGAGGTGATGTTAGGGACATAGTCCTTAGACCTTTCTAGAGACAAGTTTCTAGAACCTTCTAGAAAGAAGTCTCTAGAAACTTCTAGAAGATTCCTTGAATATTCTCTTAGAATATTCTTCAAAGATTCTCTAAAGATTCTCTAAAGATTCCCTTAGAAGGCTCTAGAAGATTCTTAGAATATTCTAGTAGATTCTAGGAAGTTACTTGAGAAGCTTCCTATCTCTTGGGTAGTTGCTCGAGAAGCTTCATAGTTCTTGAGAAGCTTCTGGATGCGCTTCCTTAGAACCATAGGCCAGTAGTATATATAGGAGTCGAGGCTGAAGAGTTCTTCAGTCTCGACAACACATCTCTTGGAGTTTTAGCTCATCTTTCTGGTGTTGTTCTTGTACTCATCTGTTTAATCTAGTTCTGCCACTTCTTCTTGAACTTCTTGTTAGATTTCAAGTCTGTATTTTGTGTCCGTGACAAATGCACACATATGTTGTATATGTAGATGGTAGTGTATTTGAATTCTTTAGGGTTGCATTATTTTTTATTAATATTTCTATTTGTCACTTACAAGATTGAAAACAATATAAATTTATTGTTCAATAATGTGGTTTTCCTCTTCATCATATGATTGTTGATTCAATAATTAATGTCTTTAGTTGATGTTTTTTTAATTCAAGGCTAGTAGAAGTCGATGTAAGAAATGATGTCTTCTTTAGAGATATAATCATTTTATCCTCATAAAATGATGATGTAGAAGATATTAATGAAAAGATTATGGCCATATTTTCTAAGAAAGAACAAAAATATCTAAGCGCTAATAAAGTTATTGTAAAAAATATTATCGATAATAATAATATTTATCCAATTGAATTCATTAAGTCGCTTAATCCATTTGGAATGGCCAAATCAAGGCTTTGTCTTAAGATTGAGACTCCATTCATGCTATATACAATTATTGCTTCTTGCCAAGGATTTTCAATGAAATTTGATTGGTGATTACATGACTAATAGATTGAGTCCTTGAAGCAAGAATTTCTTGAAGAGAAATTTGCTAGAAACTTGGTATTTATTCCATGGATTATATTAACTTCTACAACAAAAGAACTTTTGTTCTTTCAAAAGAGAAAGCAATTTCCAATCCATCTTGCATTTGCAATAACAATAAATAAATTCTAAGAACAATCATTGAAGCATATTGGTTTGGATCTATGACAACCTATTTTTTTCCATGGTTAACTTTATGTAATATTATTTCAATACACTTCTTTCTATTCTATCAAGATTCTTCTTCTTGTAAATGTGAATTTAAATTCCATGCTAAATATTATTTTTTTAAAAGTTTTAGTTAGATAAATATTAATAATTTATAATTTATATTTTATATTTTAATTTATATAATTATTGATTTTAGTACATCTATGAATATCTTAACACACCTTTATGATTTTTAATGTAATTCAATTTTTTTTTAATATTTTCATAAATAGTTCCTTGAACAAAATTAACTACTTTTTTTTGCATATTATCCTTAACAATGGCACAGGTTTACCTATCCTACTTTGTAGTTAAAAGCTCCATTGTGTATTTTATTTCTTTCTATTTGTATTGTATTGGTATATAAAAAATATTCTTTGGCTCACAAACATATCTTTCAAAAATAGCTTTTGAGTCACACTTTTTGTGACAACACGGATTCATGTAGTGTATATATATATAAAGATATAATGCATTCATACATGTTTCCATTCAATTTGAGTGCATTGGAATAGCTTTCTAGAAAGAATGTAACTTGTTTCAAGTTGCAAGAGTTCGCCACAAGGCCAACCGAAAATAAAGGAAAGCCATTCCGTCCAACCAACTGTCCACCATCCGTCCAACATCCGCCCGCCAATTAGTTCGTCGATCTATCGTCCGGCATCCGTCCGTCCGGCCGTCCGTCTGCTGGAATTAAGGGCCTCAAAGGTGAAGCTGTTGAAAGAGAGAGGGGGGGAGGGGGAGGGGGAGGGGGGGCAACGCCAGATCGGAGAAGATTCTAGACCCATGGCTCTGCCTGCGTCTAGATTCCGGCGAAGAAGAAGAATAAGTTGAAGAATCCCCACTCCGCCTACCCTCCCCACCCCACCCGCGCTCTTCTTCTGTGTTTTGACGACGCGGCGTCGCATCCTCAATCGAGTTCTCTGTGTTACGAACGAACCCATCTCTCAAGGAGCTCCCCCACCCCTGAATGAATCCCAGTTTACTTTTTTGTGGTTCTACTTTCACCCACGTCCTTCACGTGTCCACTTCCTCTGCCAAAGCTCTCGCTTCGATTCCTTTCCCACTCGATGGATGGCACACGCTTCCAGACCTCACCGGGGGGACGCTGATGTCTTCGTGCTGCAAATTTAGGGCCCGACGACGCGGAGCACAACCTTGTGTTGCCGTTTGGTTGCTAATGGATCCGTTCTTCCCACTTGGAGGATTCCATAATTCTGTTGCAATTCAGAACCAGGATGGGAAGAGAATGAGCAGTCGTGGTGATTCTTTTTCTTCGCTGGATTGGGATAAAGCAAACGAAACGCGAGATACGGGAATGAAGAGAGGTGTGAGAGGCTTGTAACGTCGGTGCCTACTTTTATTTTCCGGTGAGCGAGGAGGATGAATTCCTCGAAGCCGCGTGACCACAAGTTGTTTGTCCTTTAGGAGGCCGTTCTGTGGGTTTTTAAGTGACCGGAAATCCTCTGGAAGGGAAGAGCTGCTGGAAGAGTGACACTAGACACCTCATTGGTTAGCGACAAGTACAGCTGGTATTTCTATTCAGAGCTGTGTGCGTGGCTCATAGTCTCGTTGCTGCATATTAGATTGTACGTAATTTATTATTAAGGTCTTTATTATTTGCTGCAACAGAGCTCGCTCGAATTTCTCTTTTGAAATGTGGACCATATCTGTGAGGGCCAGTGTTCCTTCGTCCGAGGTGGCAAAAGACGTGAATGCCTCTTCAAGGCCAATTGCAGCTTCAAACCCGCGGGTTTTGTCATTTTCTTTAATTGAAAAGATAGATTCTGCTGTACCGCTCACGAAACTCACGTAAAGTTCTGTCTCTCGGGCGGCGTGGCTGGTCGGAGTTCCCTTTGGAAAAGCGCTCGGGCTTTGTGGGCTCACTTGTTTGGGCCTCTAATTCGGTGATAAGCTGTAACTCGATTACGTAATCAGGTCCAAAATTCTCAGAGTTTGGAGGTGTGGTTAGGTTTCAAGCTTTTTTTTTTTTTTTTTTTTGTTGATTTGGAATGAGGAATCAGCAGTAAGACAGGCTTTCCCCCTCAGTGCTGAAGGCGTAGAACCGCGAGTGGGGTTTTGGGCTGGATGCGTCATGAAACCTGTATCTCGCAGCCACCGACGAGTTTCATCCGCTGGTTAGACTGTACCCAGCGATTTGTGCTTGTGAGTGTGCCTGGTTCACTGAATACTCAACATTGGTTAGTGATTTACCCTCTTCCCTGCGCACTGAGGGGGATTGGCTTAGTGGATCAACGATCACATGCGAGATTTTCATGTTGGGAGGGGAGGCCCTAAGTTTGGTTTAATTCTGCGTTTGAGGAAGTTCAGACAGAAATAGATTCGCAATTCGTCAGGCTGCATCGAATAGTGGATGGTGGTGGGAGCAGCATGGTTTTAATCTTACTGTGTGGCGTTGAGTGGAGTGATTGCTGGGCAGCTTCTGTTGTTCGAATATAGGACGGGAAGCTGTTTTCAAACCGTGTCGCTAGAGGTTCCGGGCTCGTCACTCCACGGGGTTTGAATCTCGGAGTGGCTCGCGGATTCGGATTCAATCGTTGTTCGCTTCATTGAACGAGATGGTCGAAGTATACTGTTCTGCGGCGTCAGTTTCTGTACGCCATGGGGAGCTTGATTTCTTCTTTTGGCGATGGAACGCTTTGAAGTGATGGCCGTCTTCGAAGATTCACTTCCTTTGAGAGCGGGATGAGCTGTCTTTAGAATACAACTAGTTAGAGATCGATTTGTTTTCTGACACTGTGGATCTTAGAACACTCCGATCGTGATCAATCTTTTACATATTTCGAATTGTCGTCTAAGTAGCCTCAAGATCATGGGTGACGCTCAGGTTCCTTTGCTTGGCGAGAACTTAAAAGGTGAGGACTGGACCGAAAGCGTCAAACCAGACTTCGTAGGAATAAATATAATCTTCCGTGATCAAGGGGACTCTAAAGAAAGAGACTTTTCCAGTGACGAAGTGCGCGTAGCTGTGCCAATTTCAGACCACTTGGTGGAAAATGGCAGCCTGAAGGACAATGACTCAGGATTGGGAGAAGAGAGTATGGACGGGGATCTTAAACAAATGCAGAAGGCGCTGGATCTTTTCTCAGATGTACCGTCATTTGGTAAACTGTCTACCATAGATCCATTCGTCAACAGGACACCTGCAACGAAGGGATTATACGAGAGCTTGAAGACGTTGTTACTGTTGCCTGTGTTGGTAGCGCGTTTGCTGGTCATTGGGGTTATTCTTGTGGTGGGATTCGTGGCCACGAAATTGGCGCTGGCCGGATGGGACAAGTCCGAATCGGTTCTTCCGATATGGCGTCGCAAGCTTATGTTTGTCACACGGCTCTGTGGTCGGGGCATTCTTTTCTGTTTTGGGTGGGTCTTCAACCATATTTCACTTTTACATTCATACGATTCATATGTGTAGAATGAGCATGTGAAGGTGGTGGAATTCTCATAATCACACTGAAGTCGACGATGCAGTGATAAATGCTGTTCCCGACGGCTTTAAGCTTGGAGGACATGAAAAGTATGGCCTCAGTGATTCAGAAATCTGGTAACCCCTAGGTTAATTTAGTGCATTCTGAATTAGGTCTGGTAGTGAAAATGTTAGGCTTGCAGTGCGGAAAAAATTCTGGAAGATGATTATGAACACCCTTGCGGCGGAATTCAATGTGGGGGATTCTGGTTTCAGTCCTCGTTTTCACGAATCACAATAGTGAGACTCTGTTCTCCAACTGAGTTTTTTTTTCTTTCCGTGGTGTGCACGTGAGTCAGATTTCACTGGATTCGGCGTATTGGGCGTCCTGCACGCAAGGAGGTTGCCCCCATCGTGGTTTCTAACCATGTGTCATTTATTGATCCTATATTTTATTTTTATGAGCTTTTTCCAAGCATAGTGAGTTCTAAGTCACATGACAGTCTGTTCCTGGCAGGGACCATTATCCGTGCAATGCAGGTATTAAAGCTGTCTCGAACTCTCAACAGTTACTCCCGTTGCTTTTTGATCGAGATCCTACTTCTCAAGTCAACTTGGAATGTGTAACAGTGTCATCATGGTTGCATGCGTGGTGTAGGTTATCCCCGTCGACAGAACATCTGCAGAATCAAGGAAGTCTGCAATAAATGAAATCAAAGTACATCTCAGAAATCCTTAACCCTAATCCACTACCGTCGTTGAAGGTCAACACTGTTCTTCAATTGCCAGCTAGTAATATCGAAATGTTGAACGATCATGTACGGATGAGAAAGAAACTGCAATGCTTCTGGAGATAGTGTAGTTTACAGTATCAATCAATTAACAAAACTTTCATGGCAGAGAAGGGCGGCTAGCATGGAATTTCCCTCTGTGTTGTTGTTTCCTGAGGGTACAACAACAAACGGGAGGTCGCTGATTTCGTTTAAGCTAGGCGCATTCACCCCTGGTTTTCCAATTCAGCCGGTCGTCATCCGCTACCCCTTTGTCCACTTCGATATTTCCTGGTATATCTTGCTCCTCTCCTAAACTCAGGCAATTGCATTTAGTTCTGCTGCATAATCCAACACCATGCCTTTATTGTGTTCTGAGACAGTGCTTGTCTATTTTTGCAGGGGTGACATTTCATTGCCTAATGTGTTGTTTCGGATGTTCACGCAGTTTAGCAACTTCATGGAGGTAGAGACTTGCATCTCAGATCCATTTTAAAACTTCAAATCCTTCTTCCTTACTTTTGTATCATTCTTTTAAAGTTTGGGAGCAGCGGGTTGACGTATTGGATATGGTCCTCTTCTGGGCCGACTTTGTGCGTGGTGTGTGTTACTGATTTCAATGCTCCAACTGTTGAACAGGTCGAGTACTTACCTGTCGTTTACCCATCTGCGTGGGAGGTGGAAAATCCTGCTTTATTCGCTGAGCGGGTGGGATTCTTTGACTTTCCTCTTAACTGTCGAAAATTGGCTTTTTATTCGCGAGTTGGCCATGGTTATGGTGCCACGATTTTAATCTTGCAGAGACAGTACTGCAGGTTAGGTATGAAATGGCTCGGGCTCTCTGCGTGCCAGTGACCGAGCATACTTACGGCGACCTGATGTTGTCCGTAAATGCCCAGCGGCTTTGCTTGGTGCGCGGCCTAATTGTTCTCTACTCTGACCATAGTAGTATTTCAGCGTTATCATTCTTTTCCCCGTAGGCTTTAGTGCTTGCAAACTTGCAGTTCTGCTCGCTATTCTGAGAAAATCATTGTATGACGTACTTGTGTTATTATGATTATATGTCGACTTATGAATCGATTCTTCATCAATGGTTGTCTGCAGCGTTCACCAGCGAGCTACATGGTGGAAATGGGGTTAGTGGAGAAGGTAAGTTCGGTGAATGCATTTCAGTCAACCTTGCTTACTCAATACTAAATCTCATTAATGGCATCTAACGATGAGATTACTTGAAAGTTCGCTTAGCATATGAGTCCTTGACTGTGGTTGACAGACTCTCGGATTAAGGACAGGCGATGCGAAGAGCCTCCTAGAGAAGTTTGCCGCAATGGATCCATCCTATTGGTATGTGGCCTGTTTATCTTTATATTTCCTCGAGTAGATTACATAACTGGTAAGAAACCAGTTCATTAGATGAATTTGTGATGATTATGGTTGAAGTTAGATTTACAATGCTGAGCTCCCTCTCCGTTTTGGTGAACAGTGGCACCATCGGCATGAAACAATTTCTGGAATGGCACCATTTGCCGAAATGTTCGATTTCTAGAAAGGTAAACTCTGGTTCTGTGGGAGAGTTGGTGGTTCAGACCCCGCAGTAACTTAGGGTTGCTCATTCTGTTGAGTTAAATCGTTGTCCGTGTCAGTTTCCCTTGAACTTCTGCATTATAATTCTCGGTAACACTTCGAATCATGCTATGACGTGGCACGAGAAATGGTGATATCTCAACTGTTAATGTAATCAACGTTTCCTGTAGATATTTGATCTCTTCGATAAATCGGGACAAGGCTTCGTAACCTTCCGAGAGGTACTTTGTTCCATCTCATTCAGTTACTGCTTCTCGTTTTCTTTTTGTAAAACATATTATATTATTAGTTCGTTCAAATCAATTTGTTACTGCAAAGGTTATAAAATTCCTTGCTCATCATAAACTTGCTATTTGCTTCATTTTCTCCTATCGCAATAGAAGGTTGTTTTGGTGCTGGTTCTGGGCCTACAATGCCATGTATTTCCATCGCCTGAGCAGACCTGCCTGCCTGTTGATTGAGCACTATTATGTGTTATTTTGTTTAGTATTTGGCAGCATCGGGATCAATCTCGACTAGCAAAGAGTTCAACAGCCGTATGAGAGCAGCTTACAATGCATGCAGCTCTCCAGGCGGTGGTCGTATCTCGCCAGTGGAGGCATGTTTCTTTACTCATAGTGGATGAAAGTATATGGTCCTAATATTAGTAGACATTACACGGTATTGCATGGATTGTGGTGGAAGATAATCCCAGGTTATGTTGTTGGTCATCATTGGGAAAGGCATCCTCAACCAGTATAGAAGAGATTTTATTCACGTCCGTCCTACAGTCGTCCATTAAAGCCCTTCCACCTCTATTTTCTGCAAATCAAATAGAAAACATCAGCCTGAACAATCGTCTCATTTGTATCTGAAATCGTTGTACACATTTCCAAGCCTTTGTTACGCCTGGAACTTTTAGGGACTTAACTGGTATCCGTCATCTGAATTCATATTTTCACTAATGCTATGTATTACCATTGTGTGTTATGTAGCTGGAAAACTGCTTAAAGCTAAGTATGCCATCAATCAGCAACGCCAAGGTAATCCACAATCATGACTCGATAATGCCCTTAAACTCCGATCATCGTTGTTCGAGGGGGAAGATTCGTTATCAACACGGTTCTTTTAGGATTAGGCAGGTACTCTTGTTTTCTGCTTTTATATAGGAAAATGTCAATGTTTTAGTGAAGTCTTACATTGTTGAGTGATGCAGCTAAAGACGTGGTTCAAAAAACTCGACCTGGACGGTGACGGAGCCATCAGCTGGGAGGAGTTTCAGGTTTTCATTGAGGCCAACTCTGAGCTACTGCCAATTTTCATGGTGGGAACTTTTGTACATTGAGCTCATCCGACTTCATAGCAGCAAATGTATACTGTAAGTCTAATTTGAGTTGGCCCAATTAAGGGCAAATACTAGAACACTTAAATAGACACAGATCCTCTATCAATACACCATGCAATTAAAATTGGATTTGGTAACCATTTTTGTTGTTTCGCTTTTGTCGAATACATACACAAAGACGAAGCCGTATTTTTCCTTGGAAGGTGCGACAACATAACATTCTAAACTAGGTAGGAGATCTCAGACTTGGAACTGGAGCAAAAATCACTGTAGAAGCAAGTAGTGCTCACATATTAACATTGTTATTGAAAAGAATATAGATCTGCAATACAGATATTGAGTCACTTCTTCATGTGAAGTTATGCTGTGACATGTGATTCATAATTCTTTCAAAAGAACTTTTTGAAGGGATATTTATCAAACCTTTGTTAGAGAGTATTTTGATTGGATTTTTTCATGAATTCTAGGATGAAATGGGCTTAGAATCCTTGAAATACTGTTTCATGTATAGATGTAGTGATGATCTTGAATCAAACAAAGAAACAACATACTAAATAAATTGCATTTAAATTCAAGATTAAATGAAATTTGAGTGGCATGATGATGATGATGATGCAATTTGTATGTGAGATGATTTTTGAGAACGTATGAACCGGAATTACATATAATTTTGCTTACATTATATGGATATGTATTGAGTTGTATGAATGTAGATTACCTCTACTAAAACAATTATAGTTGCTAACTAAAATTTGATGCAAAACGCCCACAAATCTTTAAATTATTATGAAAATAATTGTTGACACAAATTAGACAATTAGATGATGTTAAAGAAGCATGTTAGTTCATCAAAAGTATGGGACAATTAAAATTACTACAAACTAATTATAAAAGCGTACTGTTTTTCTGAGCTACGAGTTAAAATAATTATAAGTATTATATATGCATATATACACACAACTAACTGATAAAAATGACGTGAATTTCATATGTTGGAAATATATAATATTTAAAATGAATATATTAATCAATTGAAGCAAAAGTTGATTTGTAAGATGTAATGTAAGATATTGTATTCTAATATTTCAATTGTAGTCTGATATATTTGTCTTCAACTTAAATGGTATTAAAATTCAATTAAATTATTCTATAAAGTTAGTTCAATTTCAGAGACGCTTTTAAAAATATTGATTATTAATATACTCAAATATTTATAATTATAGTGTTTCTTATTTTTTTTTATTTCAAACAAGATGTTTGAATGTAATAGCCTTATCTTGATTTTAAGATACATTCAAAATATATTTATAAGTTGATTATATAATATTTTGAAAATTGCATGAAATTTTGAGTAGCAATGCTAAAATATGTAAAATCCAAAAATAAGAGAGCAAAGATATCTCTTTAATAGATAATAAATTATCATGAGATACTTAATTTATATTTATACTTATAATATATTTACAATTATTACAAAATATATTTTAAAAAAATCTATACTCATTGAATTGAACATGACTGAAATAGAAATAACTAAGTCAAACATAATGTAAGGAACACATTAGGATTTTTGAATAAGCTGCCACATAATTAAGATTACAATCTATTATATTTTTATTAAAATCATTATTTTAAAGCCAAAAAAAATGAATACATAATTAATTAGGATATTTTTTTAACTATTAGTTCTAAGTTATTTATTAAAAGAACATAAAAATTTTATATTTTATATTAAAACATTTATACACATAAAGAAAATAATAAATTAATATAAATAAAAAACAAAGACAGCAACATTAGACTTTACAAAATATTAATAAGAGTATTAAAAAATTATAAAAAATATATTTTAATGAATTATTGTTTAAAATAAAATTATTCTATTGCTTGTATTTTATTTTCCCTTCTACACTCATCATCATTTTATCTTCCTTTGATTTTTTTTATAATTTTTTGGCAATGGCATTGCTTTAACAAATTTAAAGCTTAACTTGGTAAGTCAACCCAATTAATGTCTAGGCTTGACTTACATAATAATTTATTATTTTTGACTAGTTGTATTGTTGAATTAGATGTTGTTGTAGCTTCAAGTTATACTATTGGTGCTTTGGTCCTTCTTGTTCTTTTTTCAATATGAAAAGGCTTTCCTTTTATGTAGAAAAAGGTATCTTTGGAATAAAGGGATAGGAATATTTAGAGGTTCTATTTCATAGGCAATATTTTGCAAGGATTGTTGGACCTCTATCTAAGCTTGCAATTGTTCATGCTCCTACCAAAGAATGACATTTGTTTGTTATGACTAAAAGATATTATGTTGTGCAAAGAAATTACTATCATGGAATCTACACTAATTGAGATGCTTATATGTTTATTATAAAAGAATATATTAGTACTAAATTAAGAGTTTTATGAATAGAACTGAAGGTAAGAACTATCTATTTGGTTATTTCAAAGTAACTGGCTTATAAGAGTTTACTTCTTTTATTTTCTTTAAACTTAGTTTGCCATTATAAGTTTTGAACTTGCTCCTGCTTAGTACTTTAGTAAGTATGTTTACTAGTTATTTGCTAATTAATATAAAGTTGATTTAGATTTTTTTATTTTTAATCTTTTTCCTTGTAAAGTTCTAATTTATTTTAAAGTAATTAATTTTATCATTGAATTGCATTTTTAATATGTTTGAAAAAAATGCAAGCTATAAACTAATTTCACTCATTATCAATAGAATTGTTAGTATACTTTTGATAAAGAAGTTGGCAAGTATTTGATTTATAAGTGCTTGTGCAATAGATTATGCTTAAAAATAAGGTCCATATTGGTCAAGAATTGTGTCTTTCTCATACTTTGCCAAAGAATTTTGGCTAATTTGATCATTTTTAAATTAACTTTATAGATTGTCTTAATTAAGTAAGATTTGATTCAAATAATGTTGAGGTAATGGCATGGCAACATATTAAATTACATATATTAATCTATTATTATTATTTATTGCTTTTCACTACAAAAACCTTATTCGATTCTTTTAAATTTTTTAAATGATTATTTCTTGTTATTAACAAGCTATGGCAAAGTCAATTCTAACCTATTCACAATGATTTTTATATCATGGCCAAGGTGTTGCCAAACCTCATCTTACTATTATATGCTAGTGGATGAAAAATAATAAGCATAGAAATTTCAAATCATAGACTGATTGCACTTGCACTTATTAAGAGGTGGCTACGATGAAATTTTAATAAAAATTTTCATGGTGTGTATATTTTTTCATTGATACTATTTTTAAATTATATAATTTTATAAAATCTTATATAAGTTTTAAAAAATAAAATATTAAAATAATAAGCCTTTAATATTGTATGGCTATATTTAAAATTTAATCTTTTTGAATAGTTTATTCTTACTAAATTTTTAATATTTACTTTAAAATGTGGTTATTTTGTTAAATTATAATATAAAATAAAAAGTTTTAATGTCAATAAAAAATAAAAGTAAAAAGAAAAAAAATATTAGACTTAAATTTAAAAAATTATCAATATCAAAAATAAAATATATATACCATTGTATTTAAAAGTCTTATGTTAAATTTGATTTTTATAAATGACAAGCTACATGCATATCCCAAGTTATTATATGTACATGCTAAATTGCTATATCCATGTTTATTAGGTCTATACATACATCTAAGGCCTCTAATTGGTTGTTCTGCTAAAATATTGTGATTTGGATCATAAGTATGACAAAACATAACAAAATTGCAGAATTGAAGTTATTAGATTCAATCAAATATACTTATATTCCTTGTTGTATTAGCAATCATTGAATAGTATCAGTAGTTATTGCAAATTCTATATGACTATAGATTATTTTACTTGCTTGGTCCCACTTATAGTTGTTGTAGTTAATGTATTTGATATATTTGGAGTAATTGATGTTGTTGCTTATCTAAATTGTAGGCACCTATGGTTTATTTGCTAATTTCCAACATCACCTTACATGGTGCTAGACATTGTCAATATTTTGCATTCAAAGTACTCAAATCTAGATAAATGACTTCTTGTGTTATTTCTTATTGATAGATATTTCTTTGTTTATACTATTTGTTGTTCACTAATAAGCTATAGTTGTTGTTTTGACATAAACTAGAAGAAAACCAACTCTTTAAATGATATCAAAAATATTAAATTTAATGATTTTATGTTATTTATAAAACATTGTATTTTTAAAAATAAACAACAACATTCTATTCAATATTGTGTTTAACATCAATTAACATGGCATACATTTTAATAGTGAATTAATATTAATTTATTAAAATTAATGTATTTAGATTCTATTTTTAATCCAAAATATCTTTATCATCTTATATAGCTTGATTATAATTTTATATTAGTTCTTATAATTTGATATTTATTATATATCTATGATTTTATACATTAATTTTTGTGTACATCTTTTCAAATTATATAAGCCAACATTAATTTAGCATTAAATCTTATATATTTTATAGGAATAATTTATCATTTATACACTTGATACCACACAATAGTGACTTTAAAATATACATATTATATGCTATACAAACTATTGTTTAAAATAAAAATAATTAGTTTTTATATTAATATATAATAAATAAATTTAATTTATATTCCTATTATATTAATATTTTTATATTCTTATAGGAGATATTTTGCATACTATATAAAATTATTTAATTATAAAAATTATCTTTTAAATTAAATCAAAAGCAATGTATTCTTATAATATTCTATTAATGTAGTGATGCAATATATGAATCTTTAAATTGACATAAACAATGACTTCCTCTCTCTACTACCATCAAATAATAAGTAAGTTTTGAATAATGTACCTGAATATCTTTTTTTAATGAATCATCTAGTAAACTTTCATACTTATATACTTTGTCTTTAATGAAGTCTTTAAGAATGTTTAGAATACAAATATTTCTTTCTATAGAGGATACACATTTCTTATATCATTTGTTTATATACTTTGTTGGAATGAAAACATCTAAATTTTAAATTAGATTCAATTGAAGAAAAAAAAAAACTTTCTTCTTCTTTAGCAAATTTTTATTCTTTTCTTTCACTTCAAACTTCCACATTTGTGACCAAATTTCATCTTAGTGTATACAAATCTTTGGAGTAAAATACTTGCTAGTCAAAGATAATAAAATTATAAGAATTTGGACCAATATTGATCAATGCTAAAGAAAAAAAAAATTACAATTATAAATTTGTAGTGGTTCTTTTTAGTTGTTAGATTATCTTTTTAATATAGGTTTTTAATCTAGTTTTATAATAGAATTACAATGGTATGATTTTCATAATTAAGCTAAAATATTTCTTTGATCTAGCCAAAGAATTTGATATAACATGATAGTTGAAAATTGCAACATTGCCAATTTTTGTTATATTATGTCCTTTGCATTTTTCTAAATTAATCTTAGTTTTTTTTTACTAAATATTGATAAAAATAGAACAAGTAAATTTCTTATAATATGGTATTTTACTCCAAAATCTAGATATCATAATAATAATTAAATAAGTATGTTTAAGTTATTTACTTCTATTAGATATGCATCTATGATTTATAAAGCATATATTTTAATTTCATGTATTTCTTCTCCCATAAATTAATCTTAATTGAAGGAACTATTATTAAATTAGTTTGCTTCAACTTATGTATTTGTAGTTTGGAGCTTCTTTTACATTGTTCTTTTTTTTTTAGCTTGTTTTCAAGATCCATCATTTAAGTGATAAGTGTATTAATTTTAATTTCAAGTAATTTTGTTATTTCAAAGTTTTTGACTTTAAGTCTTAATTATAGCTTCCAATAGAAATTGAGTTTATCACCATAGTAGTAGCTATCTTAATTCAAAATTTGATAAATTATTGAGGACTTAGAATGTTTCATTTGGCTTGTTGAGCTTAATCATCTTTGATGATAGTTTCTACTCTTCCTTCCTTGATTCATTAGGCTTTGATTGTAAGGATAGCAATCAAAGATAAGAACTTGATGAATGCAAATAAATAACTAAAATTTTTTCAAAAAAAATGACAAAAATAGAAATAGAAAATTATATATATTAAAAAAATTAGAATGGCTATTGCCAAAAGACAAGAAAATTGGAGACTCTTGAAACTAAACTAAAAATAAGAAAGGAATTGATAAGAGTGAAGAAGGCTTCATTCTTGCTTCTATATATACTATCTACTTAAGATCTATGTGGCAACATTCTATAGGACCTCCAAAAATGAGTTGACTTTGCATGACACGTATCTTAACTTGTATGGCAAGTTTTTCTATATGGATGCCATATAGTTAGCTTGTTCCACAAGCTAACAATACATGTGGCACGTGGCTAGCTTGTTGACTAATTTTCTGACGTATTAATCAGCTATAAGTATATATAAGGTCAAAACAATGTCTAAAAAGCTTTTAAGAATTTTATCTAGAAGGTAGTATAAAATTAATCTATTTTTATTTACTTTTATCTAGTTCTACCTATTTATATTAACTAGGTACTAGTTATAGTAGATATATATTTGTCACAATAGCATACATTTTGTTGATATTTTAAAGTAAGAATTTTGGATTCATTTTCAAATCCATTATTTTTCTTATTTATTTTCTCATTCAAAGGTCTTGTTTCTAAGTACAAGAGCAATGTTTTCTAATTGATAGTCACTTATTTGAATAAATCATAATCTATAGGAAGGTTATTCAATATGTGATTCATGATTTTTTTTTTTTTTTTTTTGATAATCTTATATTTACTTCTTCCATTGAATCTGCTATTTCTTTTAAGTTAGCTAAATAGGCATCTATAGTGCTTATTTTTTAAATTATGAAGAATTTATGTATTAATAACATTTGTTGTATTATATTATCCAATTCATACTAAGATTTTAAAAATGTCCAATACTTGTATAGTTCTATATTATATTTTAACAACTTTAATGTTATCTTATATTTTATATTATTATTAATTATATTCAAGGTGGCATATCTACTATATTTTTTTAATTCATTCATAATAAGATTTAATGCACTAATATAAAAATTTTAAAATACCGACTTTCATAAGAATATTTTTTTTAAAACATCCATGACTTGTAATTTTTTATTCTTATCAAGTGATAAGTTTTCTAGATTAAAACATGAGTGTTAATATTTGAGCCTAATATGTTTCTTAATGCATTCATTATTAGAGTTTGTAATTGTATTGATTCTCTTGGAGATCTAATTTCTATATATTTCGACTTATTGTTTGTCATTGCTACAACTAACTCACAATCCACTTGTGGTTTGTCTATCAACTTGTGTTTTAATACCATATAGAAAGCTATTAGTTATTAAAATATATTTATTATAAAATAAAAAAATAATTAAGAAGAAGTAGAAAAAATGAATTTTATATAAAAATAATATAATAATATACTTGTCATATATTGAGACATCAACTGCCTAATTTTGTAGATGAATGAAGGCACTTATGATCTCCAATCCTCCAAATTTCTTTTAGCTAAGGATATTTATTGTCTTATAGCTTTTAACATTTTGACTAAAAGCATTTATTATCTTTTCATATATGTCTTCATTTGGAAAAAGAACTTATCATCTTTGAAATTTGTCATCTTTCAATACTTGATGCATCTATGAAATTCTTGCAAGATATAAATTTTAGATGTAGATATGTATGTCATGATCTAAAATATTTCAAAATTTCATCTAATAAAGATGGTTTGATTGAAGAATAGATTAATATTATTTAAAATTTTATTTTTTTATTCTTAATAGCACTTAAGTAATTAACTAAAAGTGATTTTTTCTATACTATAATTTTTTATAAAATTGTGCAATATAAAGTAAGATATAAATCAATTAAACTACATAGAAAATGGTCAAAAGAACATCTCTCAAAATTCACCATTTATTTTTTAATTCTATAGTAGCATTCTCAATTTTGAGAAGACTTTTATAAAGTAACTTATTGTACATGATATTATAAATGTAATTTGATCTTATTTGAATTGAAAATAAAACTTTTTTCATTTCAATTGGCTCTTTTTTAATTATAATCTATATATGTATAAATATTTAAAAAAAATTAAAATATAATAAAAATTTTCAAAAAATTATTCAAAACTTTAATTCTATATCTATTTGTAAATAATTTTATTAAAAATAATTTAATTCAAAATTCAGATATAAATAAATCTTAAAAGAAGATTTCAAAAAGAAATTTCTCATCATTTCTGCAAATTCCGTACGAAAATTACGAAAAGAAAATAAAAAGTAAAAATAAATAAAAATAAATTATAATGATAGTATTATTCAAGAATAAAAAAATACCAAGAAACTTTCTTAGAAAATTAATTTATTTCTCACAAGTCAATACAAATCATAACAAAACTTAAAGATAGGAATGAAAATGATAAAGCATGGCTTAAGTCAAAAGAACTAGTCACATGTCAAATATTCACTTTGATTCATAAAATAGTTATATAAAAAAATCAAAAGAAGGTCAAATTAAGCCATCCATATGAAAATATGTTTTTTTATAAACAATAGGATTATAATAAAAATTTTCAAACTATATAGAAACTCAAGTCGCAATTGAAGAATTATCATACCTTTTCTTCAAAAAATCTTTCAAATAGTAAGCAAAAATATCACAATAAGTTAAAATTAAATATTTTTTACTTAATTATTAAAAAGAAATTCTTGGATATAAATAGTATTTTTTAATAATAAATTACTGATAAAAAAGTATTAAGTTAAATAACATAATATGAAACTTATAGCATAAATCTCATTTTGTATTAATCCTTGTTGCAATAATCTTCTTGAAGATGCATTCTAAATTTCTAAATACACAAAAAAATTAATAAATATACTTTTTATTTTAAATATATATTTTTTAAATATTAAAAAAAAATCTATTTATCATTTAATTTTTTAAAGAAGTCAATCTCGTTTGATTTGAAACCCATTTTGAAAAAAAAATCATTAGGAATTTAACACAAGTATTGGAAATTCTATTGTAATTAAAACATCTATATATATAATTTTTAAAATAATTATAACTTAATATTTAAACTCAGTATCTAGATATTTTATTCAAAAAAAAAATTACAATTTGATTTCATATAATTTAGCTTACCAATAGAACTAAGTAATTAAATATTATACAAAATAATAAATTTTTAAATATAGTATAATTAATCTATTTTTGAAAAGATACTCCTATTTTTAATTTTATGTTATTTTATTATTAAAAACCGAGTTTTTAAAAATCTAAGCCTATACTTCAAATCATGGATAACTTCTTTAAAGTCTAAGATATTTTACTAGGTATTATAAAGATTATTTTAAGAAATAATGTACTATAAAAACTAAAATAGATTTTAAAGTAAGATAGAAATAAATTAAATTCAAGTCAAACTCTAAAAAGATATCTAAATTCTAAATTTTCAAAAATCTCTCAAAAAATATGAATTATTTTTAGATTTTAAAAAATAAAAAATAAAGAACCAAAGATTGAGAATTAAGATAAAATAGAAAGTACAAACGAATTTTTTCTCTAAAAATTTCTATAAAATAAATGAAAAAAAAAAAAAAAAAAAAAAAACCTTAAGATTTGAATAATATCCTTCAAGATTCCAATGACAATTAATTATATAAGCAATTATGCAAGCAACATGTCATAGTTATATACCTATTTTAATTATTATTTGAATAATTTGAATAGATAGAAGTATATAAAAATAGATTAATTTCATAATACCTTATAAATAAGCTTTCCACAAATTGTTTTGACTTTATATGTGCTTATAGTTGATTATACGTTAGAAAATTAGTGAACAAGCTAACCACATGCCATATGTATTGGTAGATTGTAGAACAAGCTAACCATGTATTATATGTATTATTAGCTTATGAAATAAGCTAATTATGTGGCATCCATATAGAAAACTTGCCATACAAGTTAAGATATGTGTCATACAAAGTCAACATGTTTATGGAGGTCTTATAGAATGTTGCCACATAGATCCTAGGTAGATAGTATATATAGAGGCAAGAATGAAGCCTTCTTTACTCTTCTTAATTTTTTTTTTTTTTTCTAGTCTAGTTTCAAGAGTCTCCAGTTTCCTTGTCTTTTGGCAATAGCCATTTTGGTTTCTTTTTTAATATACATACTTCTCTATTTCTATTTTGTCATATTTCTTTGAAAGAGTCTCATTTATTTATTTTTGTTCATCAAATTTTTATCCTTGATAGATTAAGAAGATTTGGCTTATAATATCAAAGCTTTGTATTTTCTTAATTAAGAGTGGATTACTTCTTTCTATTGATAAGATTTAAGCATATTAGGAATTGCGGATTACCTTCTTTTAAACCAATATTTTTTTAGTAGTTTTTCTTTGTTTTTAGGTCTTCTTTTCTATTTCTCTTAAGTAATATTAAACATCTTTCCTTCTTTAAGTTTTATCATGGTAGAACTTCTTGAAATGAAGAGTGTAATGGCACAAATGTAAGAGCAATTGAAGAAATTAATACTTGTGATGCATCAATTCAATTTACTACTACAAAGAGTAACAAGAATGACAAGGAGTAAAGATATAGAGATGATTGGAGTTGCTTCATTATTTGTATCAAATCATGTTCTTTTTCCTATGGTGGAACATCCTTTTAGTGTTAAAGAACTAAGGGTTGTATTGCCTTAGAAGTTTGATGGCACAAGATCCAAGTTTTGAAGATTTATTAATCAAATACAAGTTTTGATTGAACTTCAATCTCAAAGCTATCCAGCTCTTAGATTGCAAGTTAGATTCATTGATACACTCCTTTCAAGTTCAACATTATCATGATTTTCATCTTTTTTTAAACAATAAGATCTAATATGGGATAATTTGGAGGTTTTTTAGTAAAGTTTTGATCTATATATGGAGAACATGATACAATTTATATTACAATCAATAAGATTTATATTTTACAACAAAACAATCAATCAATAATATTATATGCTTCATAGTTTTAACAACTTACAACTAATATGAAGTCGGATGATATTGCACTTGTTAGCCAATTTTTTTATGGATTATAATATGAGGTAAAAAAATTGATGCGCAACTTACTTGATCTTCAAACATTGAATTAATCAATTGATTTTACTGTGAGGTATGACAATCGACTTTTTGAATTTTGATTTGAAAGTCACATAAGTATACCTCAACGTTACTATAATTCAATAAAAATACCAATTTGTTTCCAACACATACATTTGAAAGTAAAAGATATGAAAATTGATGTGGTATGTTTCAAGCTTCCTATTCAGAAAGAAAAAACTAATTGTTGTTAAGAAGGATTTTTCTTGTATTATAAAGTACTTAATTTTATTTTTCAATATTATCCAAAAAAACAATGCAACCACAAAATGAAGAGTATGGCTATTAAAAAAGGTAATATGTCAAAAAATGAGTTTGTCTAGCGACAATAGGGACCCTGCAGCTGGAACCTTATACAACACCTAGTGAAGGTCCCATTCTCTCTTCAAAACCCTCTCTTTATTTTACAATAAATATCATTTTAAGACCTAAAAATTATAAAGCCTTTGCTTTAATATATTCAAGAGCTTCAACATGTTTCTTAAATGAAGAGTTTATTAAAAGACATAGCATATCTTTAATAAAGAAAATTAAACTTATTTATATAAAAATCATAGATAATCGTACATTGTCTTGAAAAAATGATACTTATGAAATCCATCTTATAGAAAGTAACAACTAATAATCAGAGTAGCTTTGTAATATTTAATATCATTAGATCTTCTTCTAATCCAATCATTTTAGGTTTATCATAGCTAAAAAAATATAATCCAAAAATAGATTGAATTTCTTGTAGTCTTGACTTTTTTGAAAGTACAACTAAGAGTATAATTGATTAAGTAGAAGTTATAATTCTAATACAATTAAACTTATATTTGTAGGTAGAAGTATTTTTTTGTATATTGCAAAAAAAAGATTACCTTGTGTCATTTATATTGTACCTATTTCTAATAGTGAAAAGACTTGAAGTGACATTCCAAGCAAATATTTAGATTTTTAAGATGTATTTGAGAAGAAAAATGTGGATACTCTATTTAAACATCATTTCTTTGATTCCTCAATTGACTTTCAAAAAAGAGCTCAATTGTCATTTGGACCAATTTATAATTTATCACAAAATGAATTGGCTGAACTCAAGGCATATATTGAAGAAAACGTGGCCAAGAACTTCATTCACGATTCCAAATGTCTAGCAATAGATCTAATTTTATTTTTGAAAAAAAAAGATGGATCATTGAAGATGTGTGTTGATTATCAAGCCTCAACAAAATCACTATGAAAAAAAGATATCCACTACCTTTAATATTTAGACTTATTGATCAATTGAATTAAGCTAAGATTTATAGAAAAATAAATCTACAAAGAATATACAATCTAGTATTCATCAAAGAAAGAAATGAACAGAAGACTTCATTTTGAACAAGATATGGACATTTTGAATATAATGTCATGCCTTTTGAACTTAAAAATGTACCAATAACTTTTTAACTTCTAATAAATGATATTTTTTGAGAGTTTTTAGATTACTTTGCTGTTTATTACTAAAACGACATCTTAATTTATTCAAAAAACACAAAAGATTATAAACTTCATATTTGTCATATGTTATAAAAACAAAGAAATGGGAGATCCTATGCTAAGATAGAAAAGTAAATATTCCATACTATTTAGGTCCACTTTTAAAATACATCATTTTAAATAATGGACTGATGATGCATCTAAAAAAGTTTAAACTATTATGGATTAGAAGATCTCAAAAATAATAAAAAATATCCAATATTTTTTGGAATTTTTCAACTACTACCAAATCTTCATCAAAAATATCTCTCAAGTTATAGTTCCATTTATAGATTTAATTTATAAAGGCAAACTTCAATAGAATCAAGAAATAAGATGTAACATTTGAAGCTTTAAAGATAGTTTTAATTTCTGTACCAATCTTGTATTGTATCGACTTTTTTAAGCCATTTTTTATGGAAACAAATGTATTGGACTTTGCTTTAGGTGCCATATTATTGCAAATGGGAAAAAATAATAAACTTCATCTAATAACTTTTCATTTAATTTTTTTTTTCAGCGATCGAGATCAACTACAAGATTTACAACAAAGAACTTCTTGTAATTGTGGATTTATTTCAAGAATGGCACTATTATCTAAAAGGCGCTTATAATCTAATTACTATTTATATCAACCACAAAAATTTTAAATACTTTATATCAGCACATATTTTGAATTGTTGCCAAGCTCATTGGAGTATTTTTTTTTATCTAAATTTGATTTTAAGATCATTTATTAATCTCAAAAATAAGAAATTTTATCATTTGCTTTTTTTTAGATATTCTTATCTTGCACCAAAAGAAGGAGATGCATCTTTTAATTAACAAAGAATGATTTTCTTGAAACACAAGCATTTTCATCTTCAAGCAATAAAATCAATATTGCCTATTAATTCAACCTTTGTTAAGTAAATTCAATCAAATATGTCCTCTAATCCTCTTGTTTATGATATCAAAAACCCTTCTTTTAAGTCTCATGATACTTTCAAGCTTGATTTCAAAAATAATCTACTCTATTTTGAATAATGCATATACATTCTAGAAGAAGAAGCATGTTTACATGTTCTTCAAGTATGTCATGACTTTCCAATGGTGAGATATTTTGGATACAATAAAACTTTAAAACTTATATCTAGAGATTTTTGGTGGCCACAAATATGGAAGGTAGTGAAAGACTTTGTTTAGTCATGTGTTGTTTGTTCAAGGTCAAAAACTCCTTGTCATCAACCCTATGGAATTTTCCAACCATTGTCCATTTCAAAACAACCATGGTCTTTTATTTCTATGGATTTTATCATAGGTCTTGTAGTCTCAATTTCTTATGATTCTATATTTATCATAATAAATGATTTCACCAAAATGACATATTTTGTAACATGTAAAAAAGCTATCACATGTGAAGAAACAACCAAGCTTTTCCTTGATAATATCTATTGCTATCATGGATTGGTTAAAGATATTATATTAGATAAGGAAACTTAGTTTGTATCAAGATTTTGAAAAATACTTTTTAAGATTCTAAAAGTGGACATAAAACTATCTTTAACTTTATATCCTCAAAGTGATAGATAAACAAAGCATATAAATCAAGTTTTGAAGCAATATTTGAAGTATACCATCAACTATCAACAAGATGATTGGACAACTCTTTTGCTATTGGCAGATTTTGCTTATAATAACATGATACATTCTTTTATGCAACAAACATCTTTTTTGTTAATTATGATTATCATCCATGACTTGATGTTTTCAAAAAATTGATGATAAAAAGTCAAATCTTACAGATGCAGTAAAGAAGGTCAAAGCTTGTTATCAACTACATCTATTAAAAATAAGATAAAAAATAGCAAAACTTTGCTATAAAAGAAATATAATTTAAGAAAGATTGTATTCTACCTTTTGTCTTTATTTGTAGTTTCTATATAATTGTGACATTAAAAACATGGAAAATCAACAATTAGCAGATTCAATTGAAGAGCCATCATTTGCTAACTTACTTGATGAGATATTACAATTATCACAACCTTTAAGACAACATAATAGAAATGAAGACCTTCAAAAATGAAATATTCTTTCTTGAATAGATGGCAAGATAGAATGTATTTGATATCACAAGTTAAGAAGAGAATCTTGATGTTTGGTGATTTTATTAGAAATAAGAATGACTATTGATGGTCTTTCAAATGTTTAATTTGATAGAAGTTACAAAAGTTTCAACAATGATCAAATAATAGGATGGACATTATAAATGACTTAGAGGATCTATCAACTATCTTCAAAGGAAATAAAGATCAGAGTACGTGGCAAATAGAATTTGTTGTATCTTAGTCTTCTTCAACATGTCATCACCACTCCTTATAGAACTCGTCTTTAGAAGAGTAGTAAATGTCATGGATATATATCTATTGTAATTGTTACCTAGATAATATGAATAGATAGAAGTAGATAAAAATAAGTAAAAGTAGATTAATTTCATAATACTTTCTAGAGAAGCTTCGTAGAAGCTTTATAAATGTTGTTTTGACCTTACATGTGCTTGTATTTGATTGATAGGTTAAAAACTTAGTCAACAAACTAATCACATCCTACATATGTTGGTAGCATGGAAAACAAGTTAAATGTGTGGCACTCATATAGAAAACTTACCTTGTAAGTTAAAATACATGTTAGGCAAAATCAACACAATTTTGGAGGTCCTATAGAATGTTGCCACATAGATCCTAGGTAGATAGTATATATAGAGGCAAGAGTAAGGCCTTCTTCACTCTTGTCAATTCTTTTCTTGCTTCTAGTGTAGTTTCAAGAGTCTTTAGTTTCTTTGTCTTTAGGAATAGCCATCCCAATTTCTTTTTTAATATACATACTTTTTTATTTCTATTTTGTCATATTTCTTTGATAGAGTTTCAGTTGTTTATTTGCTTTCATCAAGTTCTTGTCCTTGACACAACAATAAGTTGAGGATCCATGTAAAAAAAATTATATCAAACTTTAAGTATAATACAATATTTTAAAAGAAGAAATCATAACTTTAATGCTACTAAAATATGGCATTTCAACCAAAGTTATAAAGATAATGATTTTTTTTCTAAATATATGTTATTCACTTAATTATTTAAAAATATTTAAAATATGGCAAGAAAATAAAATCAAAGTGTAAATAGAGTAGAAATAGGATTCTTCATAATCTATTTTAGGTACATAAAAGAGACAATGTTGTAATAGTAGAAAAGAAAATTATTTCAATAGGCATATTTTTGATCTATAATAAAAAGAGAATATTGTATTCTTATATAAAAAAAAAAGAGAAACTTTTTAAAAAATTGACATTCTATAATTCTATTCTATAATTCTTCCAAATTCTATATTAAAGATCTTAAAAAAGACTTAAAAAATGCTTATAGAATCAATCAATTAAAGTTATACAATAATTTGTTTTTATTATTTCTAAGACATATTTTAAATAAAATACTTGTGATCTTAAAAACTATAAATTGGGCCAAAACATTTAAAAAATATTTAATAATTTTTAGAATAGATTTCTCTAAAGTATATAAAAAATTAATATAATTTTTTTTATTTGAGACACTGAACATGTTTGATAAGAATATTTATTTTTATGATCAATAACCATAATCAATGTCAATGGCAATCAAATTAGAAGCTTTTCTATCTAACAAAAAGTAAAACAAGGTTGTTCCTAAGCACCATATTTCATTTTTTTAAAGAAAAATATCATACATACCCCTCAAATATGTTGAAATATCAAAAATACCACTACATTCTTGATAATAGTAAATGTACCCCTCAAAGTTTTGATAATAGCAAAATACCCTTGAATGTGATAAGTTATCTCCAATCTGATAAAAGCCCCTGGATTCCATTACTTTTGTTTGTTTTATATGCGGCACAAATCTCGTGCCTTTATAATGTTCCTTCAATTTGTTTGTTTTTTCTACACTCTCGGGCAGCTGCGGCTGCAGCCCCCTCGTCCTCCATCCTCCTTCCCGAAGTGCCCTCGTCATCAGTCCTCCGCGACACCCTCCGCGCATGGTGAGGGATCCCATGTAAGTGGCGTAGTTCCTCTCCGGCTTCATCATCTTGACGTGCCCTAATGCCCCAAGGGAAAGTGTAATTCACCCTCAAGTCGCCTTTGACTTGCGAGAAGAGGCCGCGTTTCTGTAACTGATACCATCGAACTGCCTCGGGTTTAGAAAGAACAGTGTTCGTAGGAACTACCACGCGACCCATGAGGCAACTCCTCCGGCCTGTCCCACTCTTCTCATTCTGAACGTTAATTTCTAAGTCACCTTGCATCCCCATTGCAGGCATTGTGAACTCGAACTACACACACTAGGACTTATGTCAACGAACTCAATTTCAAAAGGAAGTGCGCTTAAAAACAACCGCAATGCACGTAATTAAATAGACATGAGCACAAGACTCTAAACGATGCTCAAATCAATGATAATTGGGTTGATCTAGAAACCAAACCCAGAGTCCTTCCCCAAGCAAGAAGCCGATCACCGCAAGCTTCCCATCATCTGACCTGTGCACCAAGTGGAGCTCCAGCGAGAAACTGGAGCCCATCCACGCGTTTCACATTTTTCCTGAGTATACAATCTTCTTTTCTTCCCTGCCAACTTCTTTACTTTACATTTCGAAGCAAGCTAAATCATTTGTTCGTGTAGACTGTATTCTGTCTTATTCGTGGGCATACTACATATTTGCGCTATGTGAAGGTTGAAGAGAAGGAAACATGCACTGGGTGCTTCGGCTGCCCATTAACACAACAAGTGATAAGTTGATTGCGATGAGTACGTAGCTCTTTGGAACTAGGATAGAATTACATTGATTTCTTCTTAGATGCTCTGGCGCTAGAGGTCTTTTTTAAGCAACATACTCCTGGTTAGTCCGCCAACTTACTCGAAGTGTGTTGGCTGCTGGAACAAAACACTCGCTGTTGTCAGAAAGTGTACTGCTGCTTGTATTTGAATAAGCATTTGTTGAGGTTTAACATTTCCCAATCATCTTCAGTTGCAGGTTCAACGAGGAGTTTTTTTAACTTGGAAAATTCTGCATGGACTTTTAGAAAAAGAATTACTAAATCTTCATTAATCAAGAATTGACTTCCTTTCTCAAAAATTCATCAAATCAACAAATTTAAAAAATAGAAACTTATTATATGATATATGAAGTAGCTATATATAAATTGTGAAAGTTTTAATAGTTGATCTCAATATCAAAGTTTTGGATTATTGTTGACAATTCTTAATGACATGGAATTTACAGAATGTTTGGTCCTCTCTTATATGGTGTCCAAAATGGTAGTTCAGTCTAATAAAGTTTGCCTGAAACTAAATTGAACTTGGTGAATCTAAAAACATTTGAATTCCTTAAATACCAAATGTTGTAATTCATCAACAGCTTGTTTCAAAAAAGCAACAAATTTTCACAATGATTGTTCAAGATCCAAAATTTATAATAATTCTTAATATTTAAATCTTCTATTTTAATTTTAAATGAAAAAGGTACCAACAAGATTTAAAAGGGCTGTACAATCAACCTAAATGGATAATCTCCAATTTGAAACATGGTTTCTGTTCTGTTCACAAATCACATAAGATTACTGAGAAATTTTGTATTCTAAGCTAGTTAAATCTTTCCTCATTAATAAGTTGAACAGAAAGAAAAGCTAGCAAAGCAGAACACAGCTCTGCTGTGTAAGCGAAACACAGCAGAGCTGTCAGTTTTTATTTTTTATTGCTTTTTCCCTGCTTCACTCCCACTCTTTTGTTTGTTTTTGTTTGTTTCGTTTTTTTGTTCTTTGTTTTTTGTTTTGTTTTTTTTGTTTTTGTTTTTTTTTTTTTGGTGTCGATGCTATGGTGGTTGCGGTCGGTGGTGAAGGAGTAGTAGCGGAAGAAGTTAGCAGGCTATTGCAAGGCACGGAGGATTGGTAGTTCGTGCAAAACTTTTCTTGCCACTGAGATAGGCGGGAGTGACCTTTGGATGGTGAAACGATTAAAAAAAAACCTTTGTCAAGAGTGACATACAAAAACTTACACTAGCAAAGCTCACATTTGTTATAAGTCAAATAAAAATAAAGAAATAAATAAATAAATATATATTTTAGAATAATTGGCTCAAGAGAAGCTAAGATTTTCCTATTCTATAAATAGGTGATTAAATTACTCTACCTAAAAGAATCCAACATTTAAAATCTTATCAAGATAAAATTAATGAAAGATAAACTTTAAATCTCATTAAAATGGTAGTCAATCTTTGAATAGGCTTTAACTCCAAATTGTAAATAGGTATTAAGATCAAAGAGTTAAATAAGAATATAAAGAATTTACACTAAAATAATAGCTTGCTTACATCTAGAGCATTGTTGTATTGTAGCATAGTTATTAGGTGAAAGATTATATAAAGACCAATAATTTAAAAGGGCCTCATTAAAAATATATCAGAATTTTTTTTAAAAAATTAATTAAAAGATAGAAAAAAATAAAATAAATTAATGTCTGTATTGCATCTTCTATTAAATATACTTTTATATATTTTGTAGGGCCTTAAATAAAACAAGAAATATAAATTAGACAAAAAGCTATTGAAAAAAAATCTTTGAGTGAAATCTAAAGATAATATACAAAAAATATCATCAAAAAAGAGCTCAAATTGACACTAAGAAAAGACTATTAGTATTCTAAAGTTGAAATCAAACCTCAAGGCACAAAACCAAGAACCTATGGGAAATAAAAGATTCTTTTGTTAATTAAAAAATAGTATTAAAAATTAAAATATAGAATTATTTTGAATATGTTAATTTTTCACAAATTAAGTTTATATACACATTGAAAGAGCAATATAAAGTTAGGATTTAATTTTAATGTCTTTGATTTTTAGACATAAAGTAGGATATATATTTTAGGCAATTTTATTAATCTTATAACAGATATACTAGCAAAAATAATTAACTTGGTGTACAAACTTTTGTTAAGTTTGTAATATAAATTTAAGCTTAGTTAGTTGGTTGGATTTGAGATTGTTAAAATTCAATAATTTAGAATATTGGTAATTAGTAGTTTGAAGCTCAATAAAATTTTTAAAGATTTACAACAATGTGCTTGTTGAATTAAGATGAAATTCAATGAACTAATACTTGACGTAATTGCTAATATCTCTATAATTTTTGGAAGAAATTTAATAATTCAAGAAAGAAATCTTGGCATTGAGAGTGTGATATCAAAGTAGAAGAATGAAACTATTTAACATTCCAGTAGATTGTTTGTGTTTTATTTCAATTTATATGTGGAATTCTTCTTAATATTTTTGAGCTTGCTTTTAACTAACAAATTAAATAGTGCACAAAATTTGAAGTGGAATCAATGATTATTTAAAATATTATAAGATTTTTAATCTGATATTAGATTTATTTATATTTAATTATAATTATTAGGTTTTTCTTAGAATTTGGTTAGGATTAGATTAGGATTTGTGAAAGTATTATGAGTAGTTACTTATAATTTTGTTAGAGTTTTATGGAATACCAAATTCATTCCAAAGTTTTTTTTTATAGTTGCCTCATTATCTAAATGATATATATGAGAGTCACTTCGGTACAATCAAGTGACGATTTAACATCTATGCAACTCCGTTGATTACCACATTAAGATGTTATAGATTAGACAATTATGTTCTATTTTTATTTTTCAATTAATTTTATTTTTCAATGATCTAAATTTATCTTTCTATTAGATTCAGCTGCTACGAGTCCGTCTCATCAGTGATGTTAGAATATGCTTCAATTTCCAGTTGCTACATCTTAGCATCACATAGCAAAGACGTGACCAGAGTTGCAATGACTTGGATCATTTCGAATTTCTAAAACAGAAATTGCTCAGTCGGTTACTGAGGGATTTACAACTACACAAATGTCGGCCGATATCGGGGTATCATTCCTGAGCTCAGCCGATGCGCTCTTTTCCAATCAACGCCTCCCAAGTGGCACAATTCCAAAAGCGCCACCCATAGAATCGGAATCCTAGATCGAATTCTAACCTGATTTGCAGCCTGAAAATGGCACCGTATTGCAAGGAGTGACGAAATCTAATAGTGTTACTTTCTTGTGATTGCTTCCCATCGTGGAAGGTGTGCCGCTTTCCTTTTTGAGTCGTGCAATGTTCGCCAAGCCTTGCCGACTGATGCAAGTTCGTGACACAGTGTGTGTGGAAACTAGTTTTCTGACAGGCTGATCTTTTCTATCAGGCTTTTCGTGAATGTCTGCAGCTGACTTCCCTCTTCCCAGACGCGTATTTCAGCTTTTCTGATAGTGTTTCAGTTGAAATTGTTTCATCCTATTGGCAGTTTTCGCAGCCAGTGACAGGTGTTGATGTGATTTCGTAATACGTGTTGGGTCAAAATTTGATTTCAGAGGAAAATTTTGGCTGAATCTCCCGAGTCAAACCCCATCGTCAACATCCACGATGTTGACTTGCCAGTTCGCTACGGAAAGTGTATTGTTTTCGTGAGGCTGACGATATCGATTCTATATAACGTTGAGTGTTATGAAGCGCTTCAAAGTTCCTCATCGAGACAAGAACTCTGCTACTTGAACTGATTTTGCAATTGGGTTTGAGCCAATATATGCAGTTACAGTTACGTTTAGTATGCAATTGAACTACAGCAGCAGCAGGTAAGGCTGTAAGTGCGATGGCAGTTGATGGCGTACCAACGGCTTTTATCGTAATCCCCTCAATCTTCGGCAGCATCGTAATTCTTGGCATAATCCTGACTCTGTTGAGAGCATGTACACTCCATGGTGGGATACATAAACACTCTGGAGGATTCGGCAACATTGACATCGTAAACAGAAGGTCATATGATCCAGAAGCAGCAACCGCTACTGCAATTGGAATTCCTGCAACTTGGGGAGGAGGTTGCGACATAGGAGGCGCTACTGCACCTTCTTCAGGTTGGGGTGGAGGTTGCGATGTACGAGGAGTAGCTGGATCATCCACAACTTCAGGTTTTGGAGGCGGCGGAGGCAGCGGCATGGGAGGTTGTTAGAAGGTTGTAGATCCGTCATCTTTTGGCAGATCGAGGCATATTTTTGACTATGCAATCTGTAAATGATACTTCGGTTGCACTCCATCATGGTTGCACTAGGGCTAAAAACGGTCAGGGCTTAACTGTTAGATCTCTCTTTGATCAATTTCCCCGTGTCATTCCACAGCAGAGTCATACGCTCCTCACTGTTCTGCAAATTGACCTATCGGGTTTAGAATACGTAATTATGTTGTTACACCAGACCATAAAATTCGATCCCCTCCTGTAACTGTGGATTGAATCTAGTCCTCACGCAGCTAGTGTGGTAATAATTCCGGTGTTCGATTGGTTGTGAACGCTGTGAATGTACACGTGCGTGACGGCAACATACTTGCAACAGAGCCGAACGTGAGCAATGAACCGAATTTAACGGAAATGTGTGTGAATATATTTAAATGTGTGTGTGAACTCTTGGCACAATGAATACTTAGGCTTTTGGACAAAATACACTCACATTGCCAACTAACACTGTAGGTAGTAGTGTTACAATCCATCATTTGACAAGTCAAACTATGATACGACAAACATATCATCTTATAAGCCTAAAGAACTATGATATTTTGACTGTAGTATGTAAAATGTCTTAAAACAAAACAATAGGGGCTCTATTGTTACTACATCATAGCACCTAACAATTCCATGACAAAAGGAGTAAAAGTAGAAAACAAGCTCAAAGCACTCTCAAGAGTAGTGTCAAGGGCAGTACAACTCTTTAACTACTTAAAAGATATTGCAAATCTTATGTTTGCTAGACTTCTCTTAAGTCTTGTCACGAGTTGGATAACAATGTACGCAAGATCTTTTTAATCAATAAATCCTTAAACATTAGAAAAATAAGTAGTATAGAAGAATATCTTATAGATATGAAAGATGCCATAGACTTACTTGACAAAGAAGGATTTCAACTATCAAAGCAAGTAAGAACATATTTATACACTTAAGAATCTACTTGATAATTTTGATGTTATGAAGCAAATGATTCTCAACAAGAAGAAATTGTCATTGTACAAAGAATTAGAGACAAGATTGTTAAACAATGAAACATCAAAAAAATTGTACACAAATATAAAACACAACACTGAGGCACTTCTCTCATTTTGAAGGAATACGTGAAGGTCCTACAATAAGTAAGATCCAATCATGGAAATAGATTGAATTATTACCACTAAGGTTGGTGGCATAATTCTCAAAGAAACATCAGCCACAATAGTTTTGGATACTATAATCATGGAAATTTCAATCTAATTAGTATAAACTTAAGAGGATAATAGTCTTCAAGCAATTACAATCAATACTTAATCTCAAAAAGGCAAAAACTCTCAAATAACCACAACTAATACTCAAATGATTATAGATAGTATACTAACTTAAGAAGGTTTCAATATTATTTGAGAAGAAATTGTTAGCAATAAGGTATTAAATTTAGTTCAAATAGGCCACAACAATATGTACTTCTTAGTAATTATAAGATTAAAGATAATCTCAAAGGAGAACTTTGAGAAATCATTGAGTTTATTAAAAAAACATAATCATATCTCTAGAAGAAAGATTATTAGATAAATAAACCAAACAGCCAAATTTGTAACATTAAGATCAAATTACTTGATATAAAAGGCCAACATTGCTATAATGATGGCCTAGATTTTGATGAAGGAGTAACGTATAAAATTTTAGAAGCATATATGTTAGACATAAATTCATTAAATTCCAACTCTAACTCCAATTATTAATACCTAAATTTGAATACCTTGCACAACATATCTAATAAAAAATTAATTTTCTCTTCTATTAAGTCGAGTTTCAAAATTCAAGTCACCTCCATAGATGAAAAAATATATAATGTAATTGATATTGGAATTATTGTTATTAAACTTTCCAATGGAAAAATACAACAAATCTATTATGTTCTCAATTCTTCTAATATAAAGAAAAACTTACTATTTTTAGTTTATTTTATAGACAAGTTCACTTTTTAATTTTAAATTTTCAAATGTTATATTACAAACTCCTTAAAGCAAATTACAGCCATTACAAAAAAAAAAAAAAAAAAAAAAAAAATGTCTATATATGCTTGTCAAAGAGATAATTGCTTCATATTCAAAGATACTTAATTGCAAAGTATTAATATGCTCTAATACTTTATTATTGCAAGCCATTCTTTGGCATAAATAACAAGGTTATTTCAATTATTAAGATTGGTATTGCATGATAAATTTTGATGCACTTAAGAGATTGTCTTATTTTATTAAGCCCAATTCTTCTTGCACTAGCTACTTTACAAGTAAGCATAAGCAAAAAGAATATTTCTAAAGTTTAGTCAATGGTATCTATTAGACCTTTATAATTAGTTCATATTGATATAGCTAAGCTATTTAAAATTAAATTCATAGAAAGTGCTAAATATTTTATTATATTTATTGATAAATACTCAAAAAAAAATTAAATATATTTTTTAAAAATAAATAATGAATATTTTGATAGATTCTAGTTATTTCATAAGATGATAGAAAAAGACATAAGCTATAAGCTAATTTCATTTAGATCCAAAAATGGCAAAAAATTTAAATTCCATCAGTTTAATAATTATAGTTTATAATATGGAATTCAATGTCAATTTATTCATCTAGAACTCTACAATGTATTAAAGTGATTGAGAGGCAAATGTCACAAACATATATATTTACTCTAATAGTTATCTAGGTAATATGAATAGGTATCACAAAATACATATTTATTCTAATAATTATATAGATAATTAGATAGAAATAGATAAAAGTTATATAGTAAATTAACTAAATTATATTTTATAAAAAAGATTCTTAGAAGTTTTATAGATGCAGGTTTGATTTTATGGATATTTATAGTTGCTTAGTAGGTTAAAAACTTGATCAACAAATTAGCCATATATTACACATATTGGTGAGCTAGCTAGTTCTACTAGTTTTTTTGAGTGATACAAGAGTTCTTCAATTTTTTAGTTCTCTAAGCTTCATATCCTTAATAATTTAACAAGAGTCCGAACTTATTTTTTATATTTTTTTCTATAAGAGAGTAGATTATCCTACTCTATTGTTGTGTTTTGAAGGTTGTGGACCACCCACTTTTAGACTAATTTATAGTTTTTTAATACTAATATTTTTTTAAGATGAAAAGATTATTTATTTTATAGAAATTTTTATTTCATATTAGAGATTATGGATTACTTTCTTCTAAATTGACTTATAGATTTGTTTTGAATTATCTATGGAATAAAAAAAAATAGATGCTATTCTCAACAAAAGTGAGAATATATTTACAACTATTATAGAACTTCATAAGCTTATTAATAGTATTATGGTAGAAATCTCGCATATTTTTAATATAAATTATGGAGGTATTATTTCTACACCTATAAAAGAAATCAAAAATGAAATTTAAAGTTTAAACCAAAAAATTATGTAATTAAAAAAAACAAGTAGATCAAGTTTACAATTAAATCCAAAAATTATTACTATTATAAGTACAAAGGAGGCAAAGATAAGTATGCTTGAGAAGTTTTATAGAGCAAGATCAAAATGTTGAAGGTTTCTACAACAAATAAAGTTCTATATATGATTGCATCATTTTCAATATCTTGATGGATTTACTCGAGTTGGATTCATAGGAGTACTTTTTTTTAAGATTATTTTTTCTTGGTTTGTATGTTTGATGGAAAAAGATTGGAGACTATTCTATGATTTGAATTCATTCTTAAAATGATTTACAACTATATTTGGAGAAATTCATCAAAAAAAGATAGCAAAGATCAAACTCATTTTTCTATGACAAAGATCACATTTAGCCACCATATATATTGCTGAATTTCAAAACCTTACTTGTGACATAGATTGAAATGATAAAATCTTTATCAATTAATTTTGATATGGATTAAAAGATAATATCAAAGATTTATTATTGATAATGTCAAGAGCAACCTCATTGGAGGACTTTATTACTCAAGCCATTGCATACAATAATTAATTCTTTGAAAGACGTCAAGAACAAAGATTTGGTTGGAAATATACAAGTCATGGAAAAACCTTCTAAGTTTTCTGAAGCTTATTCATCCAAGCTAAATCTTATAAAAACTGGCTCAATTTATTTTAAATATCTTATTAAGCAAGAAAAGATGTCATTGTTAAAAAGGTTTGTACATATATTATAGAGAATCCAAGAATATTTTTCAAAATTACTCAAAAAAATAACATAATCACAAAATAAGAAGCTTAGTTGCCAAAAAAGATAATGTGTTAAAAAACAAGTTTCTCTAGCTACAATAGGGACCATGTAATTGGAATCATGTACAACACTTATTAAAGGTCATATTTTTTCCTCAGATATCTTATATTTTTTAATAGAAGTTTTTTTAGAATAAAAAATTATAAAATCTATTACCTTATTAGATTCACAAGCCTTAACTTATTTTATTGATAATGATTTTGTCAAAAAAAAAGAAATATCCTCCGTTAAGAAAATCAAATTTGTGCATGTAGAAGTAATAGATGGCCATTTATTGTCTTTTAGAGATATTACTCATAAAATTATTCTTTTAGATTTAGTAACTAGTAGTCATAATAGCTTAGTAGTATTTAATGTTATTAGATCTCTTTTTAATGTAGTTATTTTAAAATTATTGTGTCTAAAAAAATATAACCATCAAATAGATTAATTTTTTTGTAAACTTGATTATTCTTTTAGCTTAGCTAAAGATTTTACTAGCTAAGTAGAAATTTATAAGTCCAATATATCCAAATTTTTATTGGTAGATATAAGAACTTTCATGCATGTTATATAAAAAAAAGGTCAATTTTTGTTATATATGCTATATCCATTTTTGATAAAGAAAATATTTCAAGTGATATTTTAAGCCAATACCAAGATTATCAAGATATTTTTAAGAAAAAAAATACAGATATTCTTCTAGAACATTATTCCTATGATTGTTCTATTGATCTTCAAAAAGAAGTTCAACCACCATTCAAATAAATTTATAGCCTATTACAAAATAAGTTGGCTATTTTCAAGGAATAAATTGATAAAAATTTGGCTAAAAACTTCATATACCATTCTAAATCTTATTTATGGAATAAAAAGACATATCTCTGTGGATGTGTGTAGACCATTAAAGACTCAATAAGATCACCATTAAGAATAGATACCCTCTATCCTTGATTTTAGGACTTCTTGATCAATTAAATCAAGCAAAGATCTATATAAAAATAGATCTATAAAGAGCATATAATCTAATATGCATTAAAAAAAAGAAATAAATGAAAAATTATAATTTAAACAAGGTATGGATATTTTGAATGTAATATTATATTATTTAGATTCACAAATGAATTAATTACTTCTCAACATCAAATAAATGATGTTTTTTGTGAGTTTCTTGATAACTTCGTCATTTGTTGTTAAGATGACATCTAAATCTCCTCTAAGAATATTGAAAAGTATGAAGTTCATACTTATTATTTGTTACAAAAATTAAGAGATAGAATTTTTTTTGCTAAGATAGAATAATGTATATTTTATACTACTCAAGTTGACTTCTTAAGATATATGATTTCAAATAATGGCCTTATGATGGATCCTAAGAAAGTCCAAATTATCATAAATTATAAGATTTCAAAAATAGTCAGAGATGTGTAATACTTTATAGAATTTTTTAATTATTATCAAATCTCTTTCAAGAACTTTTTTCAAGTTGCGGCTCTTATTACATATTTAATATATAAAGACAAACTTGAGTAAAATAAAGAAGCTAAAATATCTTAGGAAACCTTGAAGATAATATTTATTTTTATACTAATATTATATTCTATTGACTTTTTGAAGGCTTTTTTTTCATGAAAATAGACACATGAAACTTTTCTATGAGTGATATTTTATCACAAATGGAAGTAGATGACAATCTCTATCTGATAGCTTTTCATTTTAAGAAATTTTCAGCAATCAAAATTAACTACAAGAGCTATGATAAATAACTTATTACACTTACAGATTCATTTTAAGAATGATATTATTATCTAGAAGGCACTTTTAGTCCAATCACTATATATATGGATCATAAGAACCTCAAGTACTTTATATTGACACATTTTTTGAATCATCACAAAACATATTGGAGCATGTCTTTATTAAGATTTGATTTCAAAATCACTTATTGACTTAAAAAATAATAAGATTTATGACATGTTTTTTTTTTTTTTTTAAATTCATATCTTACACCAAAATAAAGAAATCTAACTTTTAATCAATAAAAGATGATTGAATTGAAGTTAGAGTATTTTCATCTTTGAGCAATGAAATTAACATTGACTATTGACTCAACCTTTCTTAAGTAAGTTCAATTAAGTATGTCCTTTGATCCTCTTATTCATGATATTAAGAAAAATTCTTTTAAGTCTCATGATATTTTAAGTTTTAATTCAAGAATAATCTATTCTATTTTAAAGAACTATTATATATTCTAAAAAATAAAGCATAATTATGTGTTCTTCAAGCTTGTCATAACTTTCTAGCAACTAGATATTTTGGATATAATAAAACTTTGGAGCTAATATTGAAAGAATTTTAGTAGCTTCAAATGTAGAAGGCAATTAAAAAGTTTTTACAATCACATGATATTTTATTCAAGATATTTTATTCAAATTTTTTGTTCAAGAACAAAAACTCCTTGTCATCAACCTTATAAACTTTAGATATTTTATTCAAGTATTACCTATTTCAAAACAACCATGATCTTTTATTTCTATGGATTTTATTACAAATCCTTTAATTTGAAGTTTTTATGATTTTATGAATTAAAATAAATCCCAACTAGTTGAAAGTTTATTCTAATTCATAAAAATTTAATCATTTAATTAATCTTATATTTTTGAATTGATGTTTGATTTATGGTCTAAAAAGTTTAATAAATTTTCAATTGTAATCTAAATAAATCCTTCTAATAGGTGATCTATTCTAGTTCAAAACTATTAATTAACTTATAATTTTTTTGCTTAAGTTGTCTTCTATTTTGTCTTAAATTCTTAAATCTCTTGATTAGTTAAAAAATCACATTCAAAAATCTATAATAATAATAATACAAGATATTCAATTAAAAAAATAAAAAACCACATCTTTGATAGCTAATTTTTTTATATAATTTTATATATATATATATATATATATATATATATATATATATATACTCATATAATTTTTATATTTTTTATTAATTCTTATTCAAATTAAAGGTTCATCTAAGACAAATTTTTATCAATAATTTTTTTATCTAAAAATAAAAATTCATCTATTATCAATAATTTTTATTTGTTAATTATCATCCAATCTTAAAACCATCTAATTGAATTTAAATTCATCTTTGATTAATTTTCATTCAAATTTAATATTTTTCATCAAAATCTTAATTTACATGAATCCTAATCTAACATCATTGTAAAGAAATTTGACACATTATAGTTTATTTTAGAAAAAAAGAGATGTCAAATCTATGTGGATCTTCAGATGTCAAATTTATCATCTTAAAAATTCAATATATTAGAAATAATAACCTCTGAATAAAAATTACTTGATAAAAATACAAGAAAAAAATATAAAAACTTGATTAAAGTAGATTTGCTCCTTTCTAATTGTATATAGTTGTCGTCTATTTCTTAGCTTGAGCTCACTTACAATGAGCACTATTGACAAAGCTTTGAAACAAATGCATCTATTTTCTTACTTCCAACCTCTCACTTGCCATTAACATCTTACTTATGTTTCAATCCAATCGACAATTATAATTGACTCAAAAATATATGCACTTTGTAAACTAAGTTATCTTAAACAACGTTAAATAACTATGTTACTTTTATAAAATATAAGTCATATGGAAGGGCTATAATTTACTAGTTTAAATTCTACCTAGATCAACAACTACTAATATCCTTGGATCAAAGTCATACTCAAGTATATTATTGTTGCTGCCATAGTAATTGAAAATTGAAGCTTTGTTTAAATATCATAAATTTTTTTTTACAAATTTTAGATACTGAAAAAAATAATGATATAGAAATCTTAGATCTTCAATTTTTAAGCGCAATTCTTTTGACCAATTCATGTCACGGACATACACATGTAAGCCAATAATTACATTATAAATAGATAGAAGTAAGTAAAAGTAGATAAAAGTAAGTTAATTTTATAATATTTCCTATAGAAGCTTCTTAAAAGCTTCATAGATACTACTTTGACTTTATAGGTATCTTTAATTGACTTTTTGGATTAGAAACGTGGTCAACAAGTTGGCCATGTGCCACACATATTATTAGCTTGAAGATCAAGCTAACTATGTGGCCCACACGTAGAAAAACTTGCCTTACAAGTCAAAGAATGTATCGTACAAAGTCAACACATATTGGACGTCCTATAGAACATTGCCACTTAGCCCTTAGTTAGATAGTATATATAGAGATAAGAGTGAAGCCCTCTTTACTCTTGTCAATTTCATTTTTGCTTCTAATTTAATTTCAAGGGTCTCTAGTTTTCTTGTCTTTTGGCAATAGCCATTCCAGTTTCTTTTTTAATATATATATCGAGTTATTTTTATTTTTTCATCTTTCTTTGAGAAACGTCTCACTTATTTATTTGTTTATATCAAGTTCTTGTCCTAGACAGATTGATAAGAGTACACTTATAATATCAGAGCTTAGTCTTATGTTGATTAAGAGTAAATTATTCTTTTTTCTTGATAAGACATAAGCATATTAGAAGTTGTGGATTACCTTCTTCTAAACTAATATTATTTTTAGTAGTTTTTTTTATTCTTAAGTCCTTTCTTCTACTTGTCTTGAGTGATATTAGACATCTTCTCTTTTTTAAGTGTTACTATGGCAGAACTTACTGAAATAAAGAGTGCAATGGCATAAATGTAAGAGCAATTGAGGAAGTTAATGCTTGCAATGCATCAACTCAATTTACCACCACAAGGAGCAACAAGATTAGCAGGAAGTGAAGA
Source organism: Physcomitrium patens (assembly GCF_059467195.1). Classification (NCBI taxonomy): domain Eukaryota; kingdom Viridiplantae; phylum Streptophyta; class Bryopsida; order Funariales; family Funariaceae; genus Physcomitrium; species Physcomitrium patens. Next base: position 13,507,194 of record NC_143416.1, on the reverse strand, counting down.
TATAGAAATGAATAGAGCTGCTTCAATATTTGCACCAAATCATATCCCTTCTCCTATGGTGGAATGCCCTTCCAGTGTTAGAAAACCTAGAATTATCCTATCCAAGAAGTTTGATGGTATCAGATCAAAGTTTAGAAGATTTATCAATCAAGTTGTAGTCAGGAAATCCGAATTGCCACAATTTTTGAATTAAGTATAGTTTAAATCGGTTCAAACACAAGGGAAAGAACTGTCGCATGAGTTAATTGTTAAGGTCACCATTAATTGAATATAATCATTTGATATTCAATAAGTTAATTCTCAATCACTAAATTATATAATATTAATTCTTCAGTACCATGTCTAATTTAATAACTTCAATTACAACATTCTCAATTTCTTATCAATTCTCTGTAATTCTAACTTCATTTATATTTTCCAACTCAATGGTCATTCAATCATTTTCAAACTATCATCTTTCAATCTATAACACTATTTCATGTGCAATGTATAGAACCAATTCTGGTCCAATGCAGCATTCACTGTAACACTGTGATCAACACACAATTCTCATAAACTTCTCTTTATAAACACAACAAAACATCAAAATACAAAAGGAAAGAAATAGAAAAAATAGAGGTAGCACCCAAGTATACCCCGGCTCTAAGACTCACAAGTCTGGCCCTAAGCTAATCAATCTTTCTCCTACTATACCCTTTTTCAGATTCCAACCGATTTTTTTTGTCAGTTAACTGTATCTTGGAACCTTTCACATGACTATTGGTTTCTTGATTTCATCAATACCGGTTCTAATCTACTAAAGTCAAAATTTTAGCACTAACTAATTTACCCGTTCTACATAGCCCCACTCCTAACTGTGCCGCGTCCTCACAAACATCCAATTCTAGAACCAATTCTCCTAATATTATTGGTTGTCAGCATTGGTTGGCTCCGATAATTCATCCAATAAGATCGTTTCAACTGGTGCTTGTGCCTGAAAATTGGGTTCTTTGATTTCTTCTTCTTCTTCTTCTTTTTCTTCTGCCTTTTCCAATTCCTCAGTTAAGTCTTCATTGGCAAATTCCAACACTCACACTTGCTCTTCCAACCTTACAATATACTTCTGATGGTCATCAAGCTTGGTCTTCAATTCTGCAACTTCTTCAAAATTGGAAGTACTCACCGGTTGTCTTGTTAAATCCAATTCTGCTTCCAAATTTCCAATGCGATCCCATATTGTAGCAACTTCTAACAACGTCTGTTGATGTTCTTTCTCCAATTTCGTACATTTCTCTAGGGATTCCTGCAATTGTGTCCTTGCTAGATCTCGTTCCTGCTTCGAAAGATCTTCTACAGCTTGATGAAGCATTCTATCCATCCGCCAATCCTTGTCCATTTTGTTTAACCTAACCTCCAATTCTGTATACTTCGTCACTTTCTCAGCCAACTTCTCTTCCAATTCTGCAATTGTCTTCTGTTGAGTTGCAACCAATTTCTTTTGATTCTCCAAATCTTTACTCAGCTCATCACTATCTTGTAATTCGTGCACCATTCTATGCAACTTGTTGAATTGGGGTAAGAGTGTCTCCACTTGATATAACAGCATCTCTTTAGCACTTCCCCATTTATCACCAGAACTGTGTTGACCCTCGAATTGGGTAGATGTCTCTCCAGTCAACCGGTTTGGTAAAACCAAAGCTAAAGATGGTTCTGGTCTTTGATCCAATTTTTCCTTGCCCTTAGAACTGGTACCCACCGCGATTGATGGCTGATTGGTTTGCTCCTGCTGATTTTGCACTATCTGCTCAGGTGACTTGGCTCGCTCAGTCTCCTTCTGTCTTTCTTCAAGGGTGACTACCTTCCCTGACTTCTTCAACCTCGCCTTCTCTTGTTCTTGTAGAGGGAGTTTCAACTGATACTTCACTACCTCAGAGATGTAATTGGAACAAAGTAATGTAGTAACCTTCCTTAACGTCCTCTTGTATGATAACTCGTTATGCATACGTTGAGCTACAAACTCTGCCCAATTAAACTTCATACCATCCATTGAAGCTACTACTGCGAACAAAAAGTTCTTGGCAATATATGTTGTATGTCTATTTAACGCCATTCTCTTCTGAACAAATCGTAACCACTCTCCCACTTCTGGTTTAAGAACGTCCAGTACCTTCCAACCCTGGCCCTTCACAAATGCGTCGGCCTTCGAACGAAAATATAGCTCCGGATTGAACTCCACCGTCACCTCCGATCCTACGGCCAGTTCTCCAATTGGCAAATACAAAACTTTGTGTAGAATGGGCACCTCCAATCCCACAATACGATTATGCACCACACTCGAACCATCTAATGGATCATAATGTTGCACAAATTCTTCTACAATAGACGGATCTAATGGCGGTAAAACTCTTGAATATCGCAAGAAACCATAAACGTCCGCCTCCTTGAAATCTTTCTCGAATTTCCTCTGCCACAGCAAGTCAATCTGGCAATTCTCCATATTTGTGAACGTTACCAGCTCCAATTCTGGTAACTCATTCCTAAACCTCACATTCCTTGACCTATCATTCCTCTCTTTTGTTCGCTTAAGACGTCTCGCCATTGTGAAATCCTAATAACAAAACCTCTCACCCTAACACAAAAACACCTCTTTCGGTGTACTCAATTGCTCGGCTACAATTGCAAGAATGGAGGTACTGATTCAGAAGTGCCCCTCTCCTATCAGTTGCAATGGGTTACATCAAAATTACGGCGTACTTAACAAGTCTCCCCTCCTCATCATTAAACATACCCGTCCTCGGGTTAAGAGGAAATAATAGTGAATTTGGACTGATTAGACAATTACATTTGATATAACTTTAACCGATAACTATTAATACGTGTAGGCAATTTAATGCCAGAAAAATCTTCCAATTGTACTGATCCATTAGGATAACAGTCAATAACTTTGTAAGGTCCATGCCATCGTACTTGAAATTTTTCTGGAAAATTCTGAAACCGGCTATCATACAGCAAAACCAAATCATTGGATTTAATAGTTTTCAATTGTAATTTGCTATCGTAATAACTTTTCCGTCGTTTTTGAATGGCTTCCATAACCATCAAAGCGTGAGCTCGATTCTCATCCAATTTCTCCAATTCAGATAACCTAAATTGAAGCGACGCTGTATCACCTAAGCGTTCATCCACTGCAATCCGTAAACTGGGTACTTTCAGTTCAATTGGTAAAATAGCCTCTTGCCCATACACCAATTGAAAAGGCGTAGAATTGGTCATAACCTTATAAGCAGTACGATAAGCCCATAAAGCCGCAAACAATTTTGTGTCCCAATCGGTGCCAGCACCCGAAATTGTCTTGGTTAATATTTTACATAAAATTCCATTAGTCTTTTCAGTTTGACCATTGGCCCGAGGGTGATAAGGAGAAGTTTTACGATGCTTGATCTCGTACTTATTTGTTAATGCAGCGATAGTGTTATTAATAAAATGAGTTCCACGGTCACTGACCAATTCCTTAGGGCATCCAAACCGGGTAATAATATTTTCATACAGAAAATTGGCTACAGTGGCAGCACTATCAGTTCGAGTAGCAATAGCCTCAGCCCATTTTGTAACATAATCCGTAGCGACCAATATATATCGCTTTTGTCCATTGCGAGAAGCCGGTGTAATTGGTCCCACAAAGTCAATATCCCATTTTTCAAAAGGTGTTTGAGCTAGAATTGGTATTAGTGGCATTGCAGATGTAACAGTTGGTCTACCAATTCGCTGACATGGATCACAATGCCAAACATATTGATGGGCATCCGCAAACATTGTAGGCCACCAATAACCAGCCAATAAGGCCTTTCGGGCCGTAGCATCTCCAACAAAATGACCACCACAACTATCCATGTGACACCCTTCTAAAATTAAGTCAACTTCACTTTGATATATACACCGTCGTAAGACATCATCTTTGCCCTTTTTATACAGTACATTTCCAATCATTGTATAAGGAGTGCTCTTATAAAGCAATTGCTTCTTCATTGTCTCCGTAAAAGTTATAGAAAATGTTTGTGATGTTAAATATTGAATTAAATCGGCATACTCTTCCGAAATTATATCAATAGCAAACAAATTAGCATCAGGTAGGGAATCTGGAACGGGGTCATGTTCCATCTCCTTAGTTAATCGTGACAAATGATCGGCATTGGCATGAGATTTACCAGGTCTGACAATAACTGTAAAATTAAATTCTTGTAGCAATAATACCGAACGAGCAATTCGTCCAGTTAATTGAGGTTTATTAATCATATATTTTAAAGCATCATGATCTACGTGGAACACAAAAGAATATCCCAATAGATAATGCTGAAATTTTTGAACTGAATAAACCATTCCCAAAGCTTCTCGCTCAGTGGTGGTATAATTACGTTCAGCAGCAACCAATTGCCGACTTGCATAATAAATTGGATGATCATAATTCTTTTCATCTTTTTGACTTAAGACCGCACCAATTGCAACATTGGATGCATCCACATATACATGAAAAACTTTAGTCCAGCAAAGAGAGACCAATATTGGAGTGGATACCAATCTACGTTTTAAGTCCTCGAAAGCAACGGTACACTCACGTGTCCAAATAGGACTCATCCCATCGGATGTTGGCTTCTTTAAAAGATTAGTTAAGGGTTGGCAAATTACTGCAAATGATTGGATAAACCTTCGATAATAACTAACATGTCCCACAAAACCTCGCACACCAGCAACTGTATCGGGTCTAAGTAAATTGGCTATTTTTTTCACTTTATCTAGGTCAGTAGCAATTCCCTTTTTGGAAACAATATGCCCCAATAGTTTCCCTGAAAGAACACCAAACGTACATTTTTCGGAATTCAAAGATATACCGAAGTGATCACATTGATCCAAACACTTGCCTAGCCATTTCAAGTAGTCACAACGTTTACTAAATGTGCAGAAATCATCCAGGAAAATTTCCATGGAACTACGCAAATATTTATAAAAAGCCTGAGTCATAACATGTTGAAATGTAGCTGGAGCATTACATAGCCCAAATGGCATAACTGTATACACGTAGGTACCCCAATCAGTTGTAAACGTGGTCTTTAATTGGTCATTCTTAGCAATCTTTACTTAATTATACCCTGAAAACCCATCTAAAAAGGAATAACACTCATGTCCAGCGACTGCATCTAATATACTGTCCGTAAAGGGTAATGGAAAATAATCTTTCTTAGTAACAGCATTCAATTTGCGATAATCTTGGCAAATGCGGATTTTTCCATTCTTTTTAGGTACCATTACAATTGGGGAAACCCACTCACTATATGGAACTTCGTAAATAAATCCAACTCGTAATAATTTATCCAATTCTTCTTTTACTAACAGCGAATACTTCGGATTCAGCCGATGTTGTCTTTGGCAAATTGGTCTCGCAGTTTCTTCTAACACAATTCTATGTTCTGCAATTTCCGCCGGTATCCCTCGTAAATCGTTGTAAGTCCAAGCAAATGCAGGTTTATGCTTATGGAAAAATTTGATCCAATCTTGAAGCTCTCGTCCTTGTATACCACTATAAACTTGAATGGGTTGACTCTGGGTCTCTAATCCCAGATTAATCTCCTGACAAACTGGTTCTACCAATTCCGGTGCTTCCAGTTGTTCATCCGGTTCTGAAACCGTTACCAATTCTGATGAATTGGCACCATCCATTTCTGGCTCCATCGCACTAATATGGTTGATTACGTAATTGTTCATCCATTTTGCAATGGCATGGTCAGAATTGTCAGTATCTTCTTGGTGAATTAAGTACTCCCCTGGTCCACCACATTGATAAATAACTACTGTATGTTTTGTAAGAGATTGAATTTATTCATATTGTTCGTTTCCATGAAATGGATCCTCATCGTCGCTTGATTCACTATGTCCTTCTGAAGTAAATTCCGTGCAGGGTACTTGTGTTTCGCCATGATAGGAAACTGGATACATTTGCAAAACAATTTTATTGCACTTTTTTCCAATCGTCAAGGTCCCCCGTCCCCAATCATTACGAGCCTTTGCATAAAATAACCAAGGTCAACCCAATAGAATTGGGTATGATAACGCAGAACTCTTCAATTGAAAGACTACATAGTCGATCTTGTATGTAATTCCTGCAATAATTGTCTCCACATCTACCAGAACTCCCATCGGATGGACTTTACTATGATCCGCCATACGTAGTAATAAAGTAGTAGGCAATAACCTAGTCAAACCCAATTTCTCCATGGTATCCTCTGTCATCAGATTGACGCTAGAACCACCGTCTACTTGGACGCCTGAGATTAAAACTCCGTCAATAGTAACATCAATTGTAGGTGCTCCAGGATCCGGATTTAAACTCACCTCATGAATCCCTTTGTCTCGATGTCTTCGTCGTATCAATGAAGAAGTTAGAGTAGAACGACACTCTGGTGCTATAGCCAATAATTGCTTCATGGTAATAGCTGGTTGGATTTCATCAAGATCCTTTAATATATCATATGGAGTTAAATCAGTAGTAATGCCAAACGCTTTCTTCCGTCGAGTCTTTGGAAACTTCAATCCCTTAGAAATTGGCATACTCTGAATTGGATTGGATATCGAAACCTTATTGGATTGCGAAACAGAATTAGGTGGTTCGATTGGTGCAGATATTGGGATACGCGATAACGTTGGTACTGTTTCTATTGGAATTGATTGTACTGGACATTGAGAATTGACTCCTCCTGGTGCAATCGGAGTCGAATTGAATGAATCGGTAGGAACCAATACTGTTTGCAATTGGTTCGCTGATTTTGCGAATATAGTCGCCTTCTTTTGAATTGGTTCAGGTTGTTCTTCAATAATTTTATCCTTTTTAAGAATTGATTGAAGGTTCCGTTGACCTCGAGTTTGTACTGCTTGGACCACTTCAATATGATTAACTGGAGAGTCTTGAAGAACTGGATTGGTATCCTCTTGGGAACTTTGAATTTGAACCTACTGATTGCGATTGTTAAAATTAAAAGGTGCGTTACATTGGGCTATTGTATGTCCCGATTGTTTACAATTTCCACAAATTGGTGCATATTCTTTCGAAGCACTAGAGTTAGAACATTCATTCGCATAGTCCCCATACTGGCGACATCGATAACAACGAACTGGTTTTCGTCCCATCCCACTGGGTATATTGGAAGTTTCAATTGGGATGTAACGACTTGGTATGTTCTAAGTAGCCTGAGTAAATGATCCTGGTTGACCCGTTTGTAAGGAAGGCTCGGGCATAAACCCGTTATTTCCTTGATAATTTCGTTGATTTGGGTGGAACTTCTGAGAATTAGGTTTAAAATTTTGGTTATTAGAATAATTGTGGTTTTGATTATTAAATCGATTACCATTCCATCTATTACCGTTGCTCCCTTGAATTTGATTTACATCCCATGACATTGATGGTGACATGGTATTATTAAAATGTGGATTTGACAAATACCAACAGTTATTAGTCGGATGCTTCCCCCCACAATTCATACATTGAATTTTCATGTTTCCTAGTGAAGGACAATCTTGAACCATATGACCTTGTCCCTTACAATTGGTATACCATACATTGGCTCGGAAATTGGTCTGCTTTGGTCGTTTCTTTTTTTCTTTGGCCATATTTACTGCCAATTCTTCCATTTTCTTGGTTAAATTCAATAACAGCATTTCGTTGGTTTCTTTCGAACCTGGTAACATAGGTAATTCTTGCGTATTAACGCCAAGCGGTTGATACGGTGCAAATTGAGGGTAAGTGCTCGCCATCGGAGATGGTACAGCTTGTAACAGAACTGGGTTAAGTACCCCTTGGATTGGTATGGTAGAATGGGTCGCAGGTGCCATTGCTCCAGTAATACTATTGGCTAAATTACTCCAATTTGGAAACTTAGAAGATCCTTGAGTAGGAATTAGTGTCGGGTTTGAATTTAGGATTCAGTCATAATGACATTCCTCCCACACTTTGGCTCTAACAAGCGATAATGCAACTGTGGCGGGTTGATTTTCCTTAACAAATATTTTCAATTCTGGCGGGTAGAGCCCATTGATCAATATTGATAAAATGAAATTTTTAGGTAAATGATTATTGGGCCAACGGCGAATTATGTCAGCTACTCGCCCATAATATGACTCCACAACCTCTCCTGGTATCATATGACTTTGCATTAATTGTTCTCTCAATCGGTCTTCATATCCGATTAGTCTAAAATGAAGAAGAAAAGCAGCTCTTAAAGCTTTCCAATTTGAAAACGAACCCGCTGGTTGTCGATTATACCATTCGAAAGCGGTATCCTTCAAAGTTGTAGGTAACCATCTTAACCACACATCTTCTGTTCGTCCATTATTGGCTACACAAGCAGTCAAAAATTGGGATAGATGTTGATCTGGATCAGCACCGGGCCATCCACTAAAAATTGGTAGTGGTGCTATACTTGTAGTTCGATCTCCTACTTGGCCCATTGGAACAGAAATTGGTACTGCTAGTCCAATTGGCCCTATTGGTGGTACCGGTGGTCCTGTAGGAACACTGGGTACACCTCCCGATGCCATTGGTAATAATACAATTGGTGGTAAAATCGGAAGTGTGATAGTTTCTGATTCCATAATTCATTCAATGTCTTTAATAATCTCTTCTACTGGGCTACTTAATACCTCAGTACGTAATTCCAATTGTTTAAATTTATTTGGCAATAATGCTCCTTGAAATAATGAGCCGAATTCTTTGGTAAATATTCTTTTCTTTACAAATCGTTTGATAGACTTAACTATTAAACTAGAAGAGTCTCCTGCCAATGAAAGAGGTAATTTAGATAAAGGAATGTAATTCTGAAATATTGCCTCCCTATCAGGAACTGAATATGATCGTATATGTCGACATGCATGCAACCACGGTTTAATCCAACTCTGTCGTCTCCTCTTTTTCTGTAATACTTCTCCTACAATACAGTTTACATTCCTTGCGGCCAATCTCAATTGTCGGTCTCGTTTTTGTTTAATACGTCTTTCATAATCAAAATCATGTTGATGTATCATAACATCATTTCTCTTTTATTTCATAATCTCCTTCTTTCTTAATCATTTCACAATTACCACAATTTTCCAATCTTATAACTCCTCATTCAATATCAAATTTCTCAATTAATGTTCAACACTCATAACTGTTGTCTTTCCCCGGCAGCGGCACCAAAATGTAGTCAGGAAATCCGAATTGCCACAATTTTTGAATTAAGTATAGTTTAAATCGGTTCAAACACAAGGAAAAGAACTGTCGCATGAGTTAATTGTTAAGGTCACCATTAATTGAATATAATCATTTGATATTCAATAAGTTAATTCCCAATCACTTAATTATATAATATTAATTCTTCAGTACCATGTCTAATTTAATAACTTCAATTACAACATTCTCAATTTCTTATCAATTCTCTGTAATTCTAACTTCATTTATATTTTCCAACTCAATGGTCATTCAATCATTTTCAAACTATCATCTTTCAATCTATAACACTATTTCATGTGCAATGTATAGAACCAATTCTGGTCTAATACAACATTCACTGTAACATTGTGATCAACACACAATTCTCATAAACTTCTCTTTATAAACACAACAAAACATCAAAATACAAAAGGAAAGAAATAGAAAAAATAGAGGTAGCACCCAAGCATACCCCGGCTCTAAGACTCACAAGTCTGGCCCTAAGCTAATCAATCTTTCTCCTACTATACCCTTTTTCAGATTCCAACCGGTTTTTTTTGTCAGTTAACTGTATCTTAGAACCTTTCACATGACTATTGGTTTCCTGATTTCATCAATACCGGTTCTAATCTACTAAAGTCAAAATTTTAGCACTAACTAATTTACCCGTTCTACACAAGTACAACTTGTGATTGAACTTCAACCCTAAAGCTATTCAACTCTAGGATCGCAAGTTAAATTCATTGGTATACTTCTTTCAAATTCAACATTATCATAGTTCACAATTTTTTTTGAACGACAAGATCCAATATTGGATAATCTAGAAGCTTTTTTAGCAGAGTTTTGATCCATGTATGGAGAACATGATGCAATTTGTGTGTCACGGACCTACATATAATTACCTATATGAATAGATAAAAGTATGTAAAAGTAGATAAAAGTAGATTAATTGTGTAATATCTTCTAGAGAAGCTTCTTAGAAGCTTCATAGACGCTGCTTTGACTTTATAGGAGTCTATAGTTGACTTTTAGGCTAGAAACTTGGTCAACAAGTTAGCCATGTGCCACACATGTTGGAAGCTTAAAGAACAAGCTAACTACGTGGTCCATCCATAGAAAACTTACCTTGTAAGCAAAGGCATGTGGCCTAGAAAGTCAACATATATTGGAGGTCTTATAGAACATCGCCATGTGGCTTCTAGTTAGATAGTATATATAGAGGCAAGAGTGAAGCCCTCTTCACTCTTGTCAACTCCTTTCTTGCTTCTAGTCTAGATTCAAGGGTCTCTAGTTTTCTTGTATTTTGGCAATAGCCATTCTAATTTCTTTCTTAATATACATATTTCTATTTTGTCCTATTTCTTTGAGAAAAGTCTCACTTACTCTTTAGCTTTCATCGAGTTCTTGTCCTTGACAGATTGACAAGAGTACACTTACAATATGAGAGCTTTGTCTTTTCTTGATTAAAAGTGGATTACCCCTTTTTCTTGATAAGACATAAGCGCATTAGAAGTTGCGGATTACCCTCTTTTAAACTGATATTGTTCTTAGTATTTTTTTTGTTGTCAATTCTTCTCTTCTATTTGTTTTGAGCATTATTAGATATCTTCTCTTTTCTAAGTGCTACTATGGCAGAGCTTGTTGAAATGAAGAGTGCAATGGCACAGATGCAAGAACAATTGAGGGAGTTAATGCTTGCGATGCATCAACTCAATTTACCACCACAAGGAGCAACAAGAATGGTAGGAAGTGAAGATATAGAGATGATTGGGGCTGCTTCAACATCTGCACCAAACCATGTCCCTTCTCCCAGAATGGAACACCCTTCGAGTGTTAGAGAACCGAGAGTGGCCTTGCCCGAGAAGTTTGATGGTACCAGATCCAAGTTTCGAGGATTCATCAATCAGGTCCAATTAGTGATTGAACTTCAACCCCAGAGCTATCCAACTCCAGGGTCACAAGTTAGATTCATTGGTACACTTCTTTCAGGTTCAGCATTGTCATGGTTTCCATCTTTTTTTGAACGACGAGATCCAATATTGGATAATCTGGAGGCTTTTTTGGCGGAGTTTCGATCCATGTTTGGAGAACATGATGCAATTCGTGTTGCAACCAACAAGATCCGTATTTTCCGACAAGGCAATCGATCAGTAACATTATATGCTTCGCAATTTCGACAACTTGCAACTGATATCAAGTGGGATGATGTCGCACTTGTGAGTCAATTTCTCTACGGATTACAATATGAGGTAAAGAAATTGATGCTTAATTTACCTGATCCTCAAACATTGAGTCAAGCAATTGACTTTGCTGTGAAGTGCGACAATCGACTTTTTGAATTTTGATCCGAGAGTCGCACAAGTAGGCCTCAACGTTACTACAATTCAATGGCAACACCGACGTCTCCTCAACACATACCTTCAGAAGTAGAGGATATGCAAATTGATGCGGTACGTTTCAAACCTCTTACTGAGCAAGAAAAGTCTCGTCGTCGACAAGAAGGATTGTGCTTATATTGTGGAGAACCTAAGCACACTGCTCAACATTGTCCAAAGAAGCGACGTAACTACAAAATGAGGAGTACGGCTGTCAAAGAAGACAGTATGTCGGAAAACGAGTACGTCCAGCTACAATAGGGACCGTGCGGCTGGAATCTTGTACAACTTCTAATAAAGGTCCTATCCTCTCCTCAAAACCATCTCCTTGTTTTATAATAGATGTACGTTTAAGACCTAATAATTACAAAGCCTCTGCCTTGATAGATTCAGGAGCCTCAGCTTATTTTTTAGATGAAGAATTTGCTAGATGTCATAGAATATCATTAATACAAAAAACTAAACCTGTACACGTAGAAGTCATAGATGGTCGTCCGTTGTCTTCTGGAGATGTAACTCACGAAACACTTCCTGTAGATGTAGTAATAAATGGTCATAGTAGTTGCGTAATTTTTAATATAATTAGATCTCCCTCTAATCCAGTAATTTTAGGCTTATCATAGTTAGAAAAGTATAATCCTCGAATAGATTGGATTACTCGTAAACTTGATTTTCCTCGGAGCATTAGTAACAGTTCTATTAATCAAGTAAAAAACCATGAGTCTAGTATAGTAAAACCCGCACTTATAGGTGCAAAAGCATTTATACACGCAGCAAAAGAAGGATCAACTTTTGCTATTTATGCTGCACCTATTTCTGAAAGCGTAAAGACTTCAAGTAGCATTCCAAGTCAATATCAGGATTATCAAGACGTTTTTGAGAAAAAGAATGCAGATATTCTTCCTGAGCATCGCCCATACGATTGTTCAATCGATCTCAAGGAAGAAACTCAGCCACCATTTGGACCAATTTACAGTTTATCGCAAGATGAGTTGGCTGAACTCAAGACATATATTGACGAGAATTTAGCGAAGAATTTCATACGCCATTCAAAATCTCCAGCAGGAGCTCCAATTTTATTCGTAAAGAAAAAAGATGGATCTTTACGAATGTGTGTTGACTATCGAGGACTCAACAAGATCACAATCAAGAACAGGTATCCATTACCTTTGATATCAGGACTCCTTGACCAGTTAAATCAAGCTAAGATCTATACAAAAATAGATCTAAGAGGAGCATATAATCTAGTACGGATCAAAGAAGGAGATGAATGGAAGACTGCGTTTCGAACCAGGTACGGACACTTTGAATACAATGTCATGCCTTTTGGACTCACGAATGCACCAGCTGCTTTTCAACATCTCATGAATGATGTATTTCGTGAATTCTTAGACAATTTTGTCGTCTGCTACCTAGACGATATCCTGATTTATTCTAAGAATGTTGAAGAACATGAAATACATAATCGTCAAGTATTACAAAAACTTAGAGATGCAGGATTGTACGCCAAGATAGAAAAGTGTGTATTTCACACTACTCAAGTTGACTTTTTAGGATACATCATTTCAAATGATGGTCTTATGATGGATTCTAAGAAAGTCCAAACAATCATGGATTGGAAGATTCCAAAGACTGTAAGAGATGTCCAATGTTTCTTGGGATTTACCAATTACTATCGGATCTTCATCAAAGACTTCTCACGAGTTGCAGCTCCATTTACACGCTTGACTAGTAAAGATAAATTCCAATGGAATCAAGAAGCGGAAGCAGCATTTGAAGCCTTGAAGACATCGTTTGTCTCTGCACCAGTCTTATATCGTGTTGACTTTTCCAAGGTATTTTTTATGGAAACAGATGCATCAAATTTTGCCTTGGGTGCAGTTTTATCACAAATGGGAACAGATGACAAACTTCATCTGATAGCTTTTCATTCAAGAAAATTCTCAGCAGCCGAGATCAATTATGAGATCCACGATAAAGAACTTCTTGCAATCGTGGATTCTTTTCAAGAATGGCGTCATTATCTAGAAGGTGCTTCTAGTCCAGTCACTGTGTATACAGATCACAAGAACCTCGAGTATTTCATGTCAGCACGCGTGTTGAATCGTCGTCAAGCTCGTTGGAGTATGTCTTTGTCAAGATTCGACTTCATTATCACTTATCGGCCAGGAAAACAACAAGGTTTGTCCGATGCCCTGTCTAGACGTTCTTATTTTGCACCAAAAGAAGGAGATGCAGCTTTTGAGCAACAAAGAACGGTCCTCTTGAAACCGGAGCAATTTCATCTCCGAGCAGTGAAATCAACACTGACTGTTGATTCAACTTTTCTCAAGCAAATCCAGTCCTGTATGTCCTCAGACCCTCTTGTTCATGATATCGAGAATAATTCTTCCAAGTCTCATGATTCTTCTAAGTTCGAGTTCAAGAATAATCTATTATATTTTGAAGGACGCCTATATGTTCCAGAAGGAAAAGCACGTTTGCGTGTTCTTCAAGCACGTCATGACTTTCCAGCAGCAGGTCACTTTGGATATAATAAGACTCTAGAACTCATATCAAGAGATTTTTGGTGGCCACAAATGTGGAAGTCAGTCAAAGACTTTGTACAATCATGTGATATTTGTTCAAGATCAAAAATTCCTCGACATCGACCTTACGGACTTCTTCAGCCATTACCTATACCAGAACAACCATGGTCTTCTGTTTCTATGGATTTCATCACAGATCTTCCAAACTCAAGATCTTATGATTCTATATTTGTGATAGTAGATCATTTCACCAAGATGGCACATTTTATGCCATGTACAAAATCTATCACAGGTGAAGAAACAGCTAAGCTTTTCATTGATAATATCTATCGCTATCATGGATTACCTAAAGATATCATATCGGATAGGGGAACTCAATTTGTGTCGAGATTCTGGAGGACTCTTTTCAAGATTTTAAAAGTGGACATAAAGCTATCTTCAGCTTTCCATCCTCAAACTGATGGACAAACAGAGCGCGTAAACCAAGTCTTCGAACAGTATTTAAGGTGTACCATCAACTACCAACAAGATGATTGGACAATCCTTCTACCATTGGCAGAGTTTGCTTATAATAATACAGTACATTCTTCCACGCAACAAACACCTTTCTTTGCCAATTATGGCTATCATCCACGACTTGATACTTTTGATTTTTCAAAAGTTGATAATCCTGCAGCAGAAGATATGGCAAATCGGTTGTCAGAGTTACATGCAATAATGAAGGCGCAGTTGAAGAAAGCTCAAGAACGACAAAAGATAAATGCAGATGTATATCGTAAAGAGCAACCAAAAATCAACGTGGGTGATAAGGTATGGCTACTTCGTCGCAATATCAAGACCACTCGACCTTGTGACAAATTTGACTATCGTAGGCTTGGCCCCTTTTCTGTTTCTGAACAGATCAACCCAGTTGCATATCGGTTACATCTACCGGAGTCAATGAAGATCCATCCTGTATTCCACGTGTCTCTTCTTGAACCATATAAGACAGTGGATATACAAGGAAGAAGACAAATGCCACCGCCTCCTATAGAAGTAGATAATAATGAAGAATTTGAGGTGGAAGAGATATTAGACTCAAGGCGGCGCCGAAATAAGCTGGAATATCTTGTTCATTGGCGCGGATATGATATTAGTGAGCGCACATGGGAGCCATCCAAGAATCTAGCTAATGCATCAGCTAAAGTCAAAGTTTTTCATCAACGACATCCATCAAAACCAAGATGAAAACCTCTCTTATAAAAGAGACAAGATTGAGGCAAGATAACATTCAATTTCCTATCCTTGTTTGTAACTTCTTTGCATTTGTGACGCTAATTAGATGGAGAGCCAACAACCAGCGGATTCAACTCAAGAACCTTCGTTTGCTGACTTACCGGATGAGACATTGCGATTGTCACAACCTTCAAGACGACGCAACCGAGATGAAGATCCTCAAGAACGACATGTTCTTCCTCGAATAGATGGTGAGATACAACGCATTTGGTATCACGACCTTGGAAGAGATTCTCGATGTTTGGTGATATTATTGGAGATAGGAACGACTCCTGATGGTGTTTCAAATGTATTATTTGAAGGAAGTTATGAAGGCCTCAACAGTGATCAAATAAGAGGGTGGTCTTCTCGCCGTGGAATGGGACACTATCGATGGCTAAGAGGACCCATCAACTATCTTCGAAGAGAACAAAGATCAGAGTATGTAGCAAATATAATTCGCCGCATATTAGATTTTCTCAATATATAATCACCGCTCCTCGTGGAACTCGTCCCTAGAAGGGGGGGTAATGTCACGGACATACATATAATTACCTATATGAATAGATAAAAGTATGTAAAAGTAGATAAAAGTAGGTTAATTGTGTAATATCTTCTAGAGAAGCTTCTTAGAAGCTTCATAGACGCTGCTTTGACTTTATAGGAGTCTATAGTTGACTTTTAGGCTAGAAACTTGGTCAACAAGTTAGCCATGTGCCACACATGTTGGAAGCTTAAAGAACAAGCTAACTACGTGGTCCATCCATAGAAAACTTGCCTTGTAAGCAAAGGCATGTGGCCTAGAAAGTCAACATATATTGGAGGTCTTATAGAACATCGCCATGTGGCTTCTAGTTAGATAGTATATATAGAGGCAAGAGTGAAGCCCTCTTCACTCTTGTCAACTCCTTTCTTGCTTCTAGTCTAGATTCAAGGGTCTCTAGTTTTCTTGTATTTTGGCAATAGCCATTCTAATTTCTTTCTTAATATACATATTTCTATTTTGTCCTATTTCTTTGAGAAAAGTCTCACTTACTCTTTAGCTTTCATCGAGTTCTTGTCCTTGACATTGTGTTGTAACTAAGAAGATTTGTATTTTGCGACAAGGCAATCGATCAGTAATGTTGTATACTTCACAATTTTGACAACTTGCAACTAATATCAAATAGGATGATGTTGCATTTGTTAGTCAATTTTTCTATGGATTATAATATGAAATAAAAAAATTAATGCTCAACTTACTTGATCCTCAAATATTGAGTCAAGCAATTCACTTTGATGTGAAGTACAACAATCATCTTTTTGAATTCCAATCTTAGAACTGTACAAGTAGACCTCAACATTACTATAATTCAACTGTTTCTATCGGTGGAAAGACTTCAAGTAGCATTCCAAGCCAATATCAAGATTTTCAAGATGTATTTGAAAAGAAAAATGAAGATACTCTTCCAAAACATCGTTGCTATGACTACTTAATTGACCTTCAAGAAGGAGCACAATCGCCATTTGGACCAATCTACAATTTATCACAAAATGAGTTGGCTAAAATCAAAGAATATATTAAAGAAAATCTGGCCAAGAACTTCATACGCCATTCCAAATCTCCAGCAGGAGCTCCAATTTTATTTGTAAAGAAAAAAGATGGATCATTGCAAATGTATATCAATTATCAAGGAGTCAATAAAATCACCATCAAGAATAGGTACCTACTACCTTTGATATCTAGACTCCTTCATCAATTGAATCAAGCTAAGATCTATACAAAAGTAGATCTATAAGGAGCACACAATCTAGTACGCATCAAAGAAAGAGATGAATGGAAGATTAAGATTTGAACAAGGTATGGACATTTTGAATACAACTTTCAGCCTTTTGGACTTACAAATGCACCAACACCATTCTAACATCTAATGAATGATGTCTTTCAGGAGTTTTTAGATGATTTTGTTGTTTGTTATCTAGATGATATCATAATCTATTCTAAGAACATAGAAGAATATGAACTTCATGTTCATCGTATATTACAAAAAATAAGAGATGCGGGACCATATGCCAAGATAAAAAAGTATGTATTTCACACTATTCAAGTTGACTTCTTAGGATACATCATTTCAAATGATGGACTTATGATAGATCCTAAGTAATTTCAAACTATTATAGATTGAAAGATTTCAAAAACGGTTAGTGATGTCCAATGTTTTTTAGAATTTGTCAACTACTATCGAATCTTCATTAAAGACTTCTCTCAAGTTGTAGCTCTACTTACACGTTTGACTTGTAAAGACAAACTTCAATGGAATCAAGAAGTAGAAGTTACATTTGAAGCTTTGAAGATAGCCTTTGTTTTTACACCAATCTTGTATCGCGTTGATTTTTCTAATCCATTTTTTATGGAAACAGATGCATTAGACTTTACTTTGGGTGTTGTATTATCACAAATAGGAACAGGTGATAAACTTCATCCAATAGCTTTTTATTCCAAAAAATATTCAACAGTCGAGATCAACTACGAGATCCATGATAAAGAACTTCTTGCAATCGTGGATTCGTTTCAAGAATGGTGCTATTGTCTAGAAGGTGCTTCTAGTCCAATCACCGTATATACGGATCATAAGAATCTTAAATATTTTATGTGAGCTCATATTTTGAATTGTTGCCAAGCCCGTTGGAGTATGTCTTTGTCAAGATTTGAATTTAAGATCACATATTGATTGAAAAAACAACAAGGTTTGTGAGATGCACTTTTTAGACAAACTTACCTTATACCAAGGGAAGGAGATGCTGCTTTTAATTAACAACAAACAATTCTCTTCAAGCTAAAGCATCTTCATCTTTGAGCGATAAAATCAACACTAATTATTGATTTAATTTTTATTAAGTAAGTTTAGTCAAGTATGTCATCTCATCTTCTCATTTATGATATTAAGTAAAATCCTTCAAAGTTTCATGATACTTCCAAGTTTGAATTCAAGAACAATCTACTATTTTTTGAAGGACGCCTATATGTTCTAGAAGTGAAGCTCAATTACGCATTATTCAAGCTTCTTATGACTTTCCAGTAGCATGACATTTTGGGTACAATAAAACTTTGGAATTAATATCCAAGGATGTTTGGTGGCATCAAATGTGGAAGGTTGTCAAAGATTTTGTACAATCTTTTGATGTTTACTCAAGATCAAAAACTCCTCATCATCAACCTTACAGACTTCTTCACCTATTATCCATTCTAGAACAACCATGGTCTTTTGTTTCTATGGATTTTATCATGGATTTTCTAAACTCAGATTCTTACGATTCTATATTTGTCATAGTAGATCATTTTATCAAGATGGCACATTTTGTACCATGTATAAAATCTACCAGAGGTGAAGAAATAGCTAAGCTCTTTCTTGACAATATCTATTGCTATTATGGATTATCCAAGGATATTATATCAGATAGGAGAACTTAGTTTATATTAAGAATTTTGGCAGATTCTTTTCAAGTTTCAAAAAGTGGATATAAAATTATCTTTGGCATTCCATCTTTAAACTAATGGACAAACAAAGTATGTTGATCAAGTTTTGGAGCAATATTTAAGATGTATCATCAACTACTAACAAGATAATTGGATAACTCTTTTGCCATTGGCAGAGTTTGCTTACAATAACACGGTGTCGTGATGTAACACGACTAATAGGTGAAAGAGTGTAGAGATAATTATAATTTAGGAGATCTTAGTTCAAAATATTAGAACAAATTATCTTAGAAATATAGTTATTAGTCAAAGGAATAGAAAAATTAAAAGGTATCAATGCTGCCTTTTAGAAAGGTGACTTCTACTTACTTTATAGCACCAGAAGGCAAATCAAAGTAGATTGAAAAAATAAATGATATAGGCATCTTTAAAAGAAAGTTAAGAGTGAATTTTAGAAAAAAATCACTTAGAAAAACTAGATATTGATACCCGGAGAGGGCCGGTTATGAACCAGAGTCGAAATCAGACCCTCGGGCACAAAACTGAGTCTCAACGATGACTTTGGGGTTCTTTTGCAGATCGAAGAATGAAGTTTGATAGCAGATTGATTAGGCTTTTTATAAGTATTGATTTTGGATGATTTGGAGTTGTTATGACTTTGTAATAGCTTTGTAAAGTCAAGGATTGTTTCGGATGACTTGGATTTTATGAAATAAAATAGGATTTATGTTTTGGATAATTTCAAGAGTTCTGTAGTAGATCTACAAATGAAAATTTGTAGGTTCATGGTTATAGTTGTGTTTAATATGTGTCGTGAATTTAAGCTTGATCTAACAATTGAATTGTGGAATATTAAGGTTTAAGTGGGTCAAGGTCTCAGAAATTAGAATTTTAGGTCGAGTGAGGATTTATAAGATTTCTTGTAATCTATTAGTTGGATTGGAATAAATCTTACTTAAGAAGATATTAGACTTATTTTTCTATATATATGAGAATTTTGAAATCAATCGAAAGGTACAAAGGAGAGATATTGGCTCTAGAAGATTAGCATCAAGATTGGAGAAGGAGGCCGGCCAATACCAAAGCACATTTTTGAGGTCATCCACAATTTGATAATTTTGATCCTTTTCAATTTTTCTTGCTTGTTTTTAAATTATTTTTTAAGAAGTGCACAAAATTTGAGTTAAGATCAATAGTTTATTCATTAGTTATTCAGATTTAAATCTCTTATAGGAATTACTAGGATTTGATTGAGGGTTTGATTAGGATTCGGTTAGGATTTGGTTTAGGGTTTAGGATTTGGATTAGGGTTTGATTTAGGATTTAGGATTTGGTATAGGATTTAGTTAGGATTTGTTTAGGATTTAGGATTTGGTTTAGGATTTAGGATTTGAATTAGGGTTTAGTTTAGGATTTAGGATTTAAGGTTTTATTAGGGTTTGGTTTAGGGTTTAGGATTTTGATTAGGATTTGGTTAGGGTTTGATTTAGGATTTAGGATTCGGTTAGGATTTGATTTAAGATTTGGTTGAGATTTGATTTAAGGTTTGTTTAGGATTTGATTTAGGATTTAGGATTTTATTAGGATTTAAGATTCAATTAGTTTTGGCCTAAAGTTTGAATGAAGTTCAATAGGATTTTAAGAAGAATTAAATTAAGATTGAATTGAGATGTATTTGAGTGATATTTGTGATCTTTCTAATATTTCTTTAAGAATTCTTATTATTTATTTGAATTTTCTTTGAGGTTTTTTTGAATTTGATTAAGCTTGCTTAGCATTATTATGGTCTAATTAGAGTATTGTTAGTATTCTATTAGAATTAGGATTTTGTTATTATAATTTCCATTCTTCTTTTCAGAGCTAGGTACCCTGAGCATTCGCAAGCAAGACTTCATGTATTATGACATATTTGGTGAACTCAACGTGAAACGCTTGAGGTAGAAGGAATTTGGTTTATTTTTTGGATTATTTGAATTTTGGAGAAGAAATTCAAGGAGAATGGAAGGAGGAATTTTTTTATAGTACTTCAAGTGGAGTTGGAAGTGGTGCTTTAAGTAGAGTTGGAAGAGGAGCTTCAATTGGAGGATAAGGTATGTATTTTGATCCTAACTTTGTAAGCATGTTTGAAGCTTTGGCCTTATTCATGCAATAGCAAGAACAACAGGTTAAAGATCACAAAGAGAATATGGCTAACAAAGCATTATAAGTGATTGTGGACAAGATCGATCAATTCGAAAGAAAGGATATTATAAAATATTTAAGATGTTATGTAAAGGAAATGGAATTGAAGCGTATTTCAAAAAAAGAGATGGTTCAATTATTTGAATTAGCCTCTACACAAGAGATAAGAAATCAAGTTAAGTTTCTTATACAACACTTTGGAGGTTCATGGGAGAAATTTTCTCAAGCTTTGAAGGATGAATTTTTCTTAGAAGATAGTGATAGGATTACAAAAAGGTCTTTTTTTGAATGGATTGAAAAGCCAGAGAAGGATCTTCTAGCAATAGAATTATTAAGGGAGTTTGAAAAGCAATATTCTTCTTTATCAAAGAAAGAAAGACAATTATTGGATCCAAGTAAGGTGGAGCTCTTTCTTCAAGCAGCTGATGGAAAGTTGCAAGAGAAGTTAGAATTCATGCTTGAAGATAAAGAAGAAGATGAAGGATTGAAAACAAATTGGAAAAGGGTAGAGGATGCTGTGAGGACGTTGACAAAAAGAGAAAGGAAAAAAGATATGAGGGGTGATCAAAGACCACTACAAGCATCTAAGGTAAAGGTGTCTAGTATCCATCCGACATCTTTGATTCAACCTTCAATGCCTACAACAAAAAAAGAAGAAACGGGAATTGATGAAATCATACGTGGGATGAGAGATTTGTAAATAAAATTTACAAAACTTGAAGAGAAGGATCAATCATCAAGAATATCAACAAAACAAAGACCAAGGCCAATGGAAGATGTAGTACATAGATGCATGTGGTGTGATAGCATAAATCACTCAAAGAGAGAATGTGAAGATTTTATAGAGGTATTACGTAAAGAAGTTATTTTTTTAAAAAATGGTATGATACATTCAAAAGAAAGTGGAGAAAAATTGGAAACAAATTTTGGTAAAGGAGGAATGAAGTTGTTTGTTGGAGGTACTTTTAAAGTACATACAATCTCAAGCAATGAAGCATCAACATATTACATAGAAGCAGATCCTAGTAGATGTTTAAGTATAAATCTTGAGTTTCTAGGAGAATCTAGTTCTTTGTGGACAAGTGCAATGAGTTATGCTAAAAGGAGAAATTTTACTAGAAATGATTTAAAACATATTGGTAATAACATTCGACAAATTACTAAATAAGATGATCTAGTAGATAGATTATCTGTACATGCTCATATTGCAAGAAGTCAATATGAAGCATTAATAGAAGAAAAACGAAAGAGAGATGAAAATAATGAAGGGCCTTCAAAAAGAATTACAAGGGGAGAAAAAGCACGACAACAAAAGAATCCTATTCATAAAGAGACAATAGAGAATATTTCTACAAAAAGAAGGAAAATTCAAAAAAAACAAAAAAACAAAAAAACAAAAAAAAAAAAAACAAAGGCTCTTGCTTATAAATTTACAATCACATATTGAAGCTGCTACAGATTTGAAGAAGGTATTGGAGGAGCGGATTTTAAGTAGAAAGGTTGAATTTATAATTGGTGAAATTCTAAGAATTGTAAAGCGTGAGTTTTATGAAATTATTATTGATACAATAAAGAGAAAACGACAATCTATAGGAGATTCTATGACATCAAAGACACAAAGAACAAGAGCAATGAAAAGCAATGAAGATGAAGAAGATGAAATACAAAATTTTGGAGATGTCTTGCGAATAAGATTTGTAGAAAAAGAAGATGTCATTCAAGCTTCTAGCCATTATTCTAGAAGTCATTGGGCAAGGGCTACGATGGAGACTTTAATAAAATTGGGAAATTTAGAAGAACCAATTATAGCATTAATTGATCATGGTTCTGAAATCAATTTGATGTCAAAAGAATTGTATAACAAGGAAAAATGGCCTATTGATACTGAACATGGTTGCATGATAAGAGCTGCAAACAATTCAAAGGGAGATTTGTATGGAGCATATTCAAATATCAAGGTGACAATAGGAGATGTTATTCATGAACATAATTTCTTTGTACAAGACATGTATACATATCCTATTATATTAGGACAACCATATATTATTTCTACATGAATAGAAACAAAAGTAATGGATGACAGTTCAGCCTATGCAAGAATAAGAAGCCAAGATGGCATGAAAGCAGTTCAATTTTTAACTGTTTGTCCTAATCATGAGAGAAATCATGATAAGTTGAGAAAAAAGCCATTATCAAATGAAAAATTTGAAGACCTTGAGGATTTTTACCACATACCATTGTAAGGTGGGGTTACAATGGATTAGAGAAAAAAAAGCTCTTACTTAATTTAGAAGAAGAATCATTATCTACTGAACTTATTAGGATGACACGAGATTGTGTATTAACTTTTAAGTCTATTGATAAGATTGAAAGGAAGGACAGATGTTATATTAAAAATATTGAGAAACATTTGAAAGAAAATGGAAAATTGGTTGAAAATGAAATTATTTCAAGAGCATATGAAGAAGTAGGTTTTGTAGATACTATGGAGAAATTGAATTATCTATTACAATGTGGATTATAAGTAGAGAATAGAGTTATTAATGAGTGTTCTAAAGAATTTTATGATGAAATTCAAGGATTTATAGAAAATTTAAGTTGCCAAGAGGTATATGTTGAAACTAAGTGTAAATCTTAGGTATGTTGATCTAAGTATTGTAGCACCTATGGTTATTTTTATTATTCCTCATGAACCATGGAATTTGTCACCAATTCCAGTACCAAAAGTGCATTTATCTAAGTTAGTAGATTTACTCAATGAAAAGATTAAAATGAGAATTTTCGAACCATCTATGGCACCTTATTCTAATCGATGGTTTACAGTGCCAAAGAAAAATAGAACAATGAAATTTATATAAGAAATGCAACCCGTAAATAAAGTGACTATTAGAAATATGGGTTCAAGTCTAATTGTGGATGAATTTGTAGAAGCATTTGCTAGAAGAGCTATCTACTCAATGGATGATCTTTATTCAAGTTATGATCATTTTCAATTAGTAATACAAAGTAGGGATTTGACAACTATGAAGACACCATTAGGATTGGTTAGAATGTGCACATTACCACAGGGGACTACAAATTTTGTAGTACATATGATGAATGGAATACATAAGGTATTAAGAGATTTTATTTCAAGAATAACAATGCCTTTCTTGGATGTACCTATTAAGGGATGTGAAGAAGAAAGAAAAGATGAAACTTTGGATTCAAAGAGATGTAGGAAGTTTGTGGCAGATCATATTGAAGATTGTGAAAAGATTTTGAAAAGATTGGAAGAAGTTCATTTAACCTTATTGGGGGCAAAATCAATATTTGGAATAAAAGAAATTTTGGTGGTAGGACATATGTGTCGTTCATATGGACATAAGCCAAGTATAGAAAAGATTGATATTATTAAAAAGATGAAAAAATATACAAATACAACAGAAGTGAGAAGATTTTTAGGAGCATGTATTTTCTATCATATATGGATACCTCATTTTGCACACATAGCAGATCCATTGTATGAGTTGTTAAGAAAGAATCAAAAATTTCAATGGAAAAAAGAACAACAAAAAGCTATGAAAAAATTGAAAGAACTTCTTTCTTCATCTCTAACTTTGAAGAAAGTAAATTATGAAGGTAAAAGGCCAGTGGTATTAACAGTTGATGCAAGTCCAATTAGAATAGGTTGGATGGTTGGACAAGATGATGAACAAGGAAATAGATATGTAGTAAGATTTGGAGCAAAGGTATTGAATTCTAGGCAAAGGACATATATGTAAATCAAAAGAGAATTATATGGTGTAGTAATAGCCATGAAAAATGAAAAAGAGTACTTAATTGGGGCATTAGTAGTTATAGAAATAGATTGTCTAACTTTGTTAGGCATGATTACAAGTTGTTCAACTCTTGATATTGCTATGTTGAGGTGGATAGCATATATCAAATCTATGAATCCTGAATTTAAACATATTGCAGGGAAAGAAAATTCAGTTACAGATATGTTATCAAGAGCAAGGTATAATGATGAAGAAAGGATGATTGATTTGGAAGATGATGTGAGTACAATTTTATACCAATGCATTATCAAAGGAAAAGGGTGTATGTTTTAATATACCATTGGAAATATTTTTAAGAGATTTATATGAAAATAAATGGAAAGATGTTGGAGAGTATTTGAACACATTAAAGCGACAAAATGGTTGGACGGATCAAGAATTTAAGAAAATCCGTAAGAAAACCTATGGATATTTTTTACATGATGGATATTTATGAAAGCATCCAAAAAAGAGAGGAAAAGTACCACAAAGGATGATATGTGGTTTAAAAGCTCAACAAAAGATTATTAAAGAATTTCGTAAAAATTTATGGGTAGGGCATTAAGGTATTTTGGCAACATTCACTAAGTTAAGAGAAAAATATTGGTAGAAGGGAATGTACAAAGACATAGCAAAATATGTAGAATCTTATGAGACTTGCCAAATGTATTCAAATATTTGGCATCAAGATGGGTTACATCTAACATATCCATTGGCTTTACATTACAAGTGGGTGGTGGATTTAGTGGCAATGCCTATGGAATTTGGACAAATGAAGTATTTGGTACTTGCATGAGAAGATTTATCAAATATGGTTGAAGGACGAGCATTAAGAACAAAGGATACTAAAAGAGTATGCCAATTTCTATTAGAAGAAGTTATTTGTCGCTATGGTTGTATTGGAAAAATTACGGCGGATAGGAGTGAATTGGATGCAAAAGAAGCACGAAATTTTTTTAGTAGAATAGGAATTAAACTTTCTTTAACAATAGCATATAACCTAAAATGTAATAGTAAAAGTGAGCGTGGGCATTCACCTATTATTAAGGCACTAGTAAAAACATGCAATAGCAAAGCACATGAATGGCCTAGACTACTACCATTTGCACTATGGGCAGATCATACAACTCATAGTTCGGTAATAGGTTATATACCTTCTGAATTAATATATGGACAAAAACTAGTAATGTCAATAGAAGATGTAGTATCTACATGGGGTGTATTACCTTGGAAGAATGATCTCAATAGAGAAGAACTTTTAGTATTAGGGATTCAACAATTAGAAAGAAAATCCAATGATATTAAAATAGGAATAGAAACATTGAAAGAAGAAAGAAAAAAGAATAAGGAAAGATTTGATAAAAAATATCAACTACGACGTAAGGCTACTGAAGATGGTGATTGGGTACTAGTTTATGATAATAGCTTAGAAAATCAACATAGTACGATGAAGAAGTTTGCAAAGAGATGGTTTGGACCTTATATTGTCAAAAAGGCACACAATAATGGAACATATTCATTACAAGAACTTGATGGTACAAAATTGAAGGTACTTATAGCAGGTAAACGAATCAAGTTATTTAAACAAAGAGATGAAGGTATTTGTTTTGAGGAAGAACAAACTCTAATACAAGATATTGAAATTGGAATAGAAGAGCATATTGAAGATCAAGAATTATACCAAGATGAAGCACATTCTACATCAATATATTGAAGAATCGTTGGCACATGTCGCAGGATGCACAGATTCAAGGAGGGTGGATGTCTTGATGTAACATGATTAATAGATGAAAGAGTGTGGAGATAATTATAATTTAGGAGGTCTAAGTTCAAAATATTAGAACAAATTATCTTAGAAATATAGTTAATAGTCAAAGGGATAGTAAAATTAAAAGGTACAAATGCTGCCTTTTAGACAGGTGACTCCTACTTACTTTCTAGCACCATAAGTAAGGCAAATCAAAGTAGATTGGAAAAATAAATGATATAGGCATCTTTAGAAGGAAGTTAAGAGTAAATTCTAAAAACAATTATTTAGAAAAACTAGATATTGATACTCGGAGAAGGCCGGTTATGAACTAGAATCGAAATCAGATCCTAGGGCACAAAACCGAGTCTCGATGACGACTTTAGGGTTCTTTTGCAGATCGAAAAGTGGAATTTGATAGCAGATTGAATAGGGTTTCTATATGCATTGATTTTAGGTGATTTGGAGTTGTTATGACTTTGTAATAGCTTTGCAAAGTCAAGGTTTGTTTCGGATGACTAGGATTTTATGAAATAAAATAGGGTTTATGTTTTGGATGATTTTAAGAGTTTTATAATAGATCTACAGGTGAAATTTTGTGGGTTCATGGTTATAGTTGTGTTTAATATGTGTTGTGAATTTGAGCTCGATCTAATGGTTGAATTGAGGGATATTGAGGTTTATGAGTTATTATGAATTACTGTGAAGATAAAAGTAAAAATAAAATAATAGGGATAAAAGTGAAGGTACCTTAACAACGCGAAGGATTAAAGGCAGCGACCTCCTTCTACTCCAAAATTTTCCAAAAAATTTAATTAGCTCCAAATTGAATGATTTTCAAGTTGTTGCAAGGTTAACTTAAAGACGCTCTTGCTCCAACTAGTGATCCAATCGTGAGAATTGCTCCTCTGAAGTTGAGTGATCCAAACTGCCGTGGCAACCAACCCCCTTCACTTACAAATTCGCTAAAAATTCAAATTGTCTTCAAATCCAGCGAAACTTGTGCCCTTAAAAGCTTAGCTTATAAGTCTTGATGCTCTCAAAATTTCAAACGAATCCAGTTATCACGCACTGAGAAATGCCTTCCCAAACTGGATTGATCCAAACTGCAAAGGCAGTCGACCCCCTTACACTCAAAATTCCACCAAAAATTCAGTTCAACTCCAAATGGAGCGAGCCTTACCTTTTTGGAAAGCTAACAACAAAAGCTACAACTAAAAAAAATCACATAGGAACTAATACAATTGAATGACTGATAGAGGGAAATCTGAGGCTCTTAGACCCTTGGAATAATTGGGAGGCCAAGGGAGCTATTCACCACAATGAAACGTGTTTTAAGATCCAATGACTATCAATCACAACTCAAAATCCATGCACACCCACCTATAAAATTCACAATGAGATTTAAAATCTAAATGAAATTAAAATTAGGGTTTTTGGCCAAATATTACCATGGCTTTGCCCTTCACCAAAAGAGGAGAGAGAGAGGGCTTGGAAAACCAAGCCTCTCTTATACAATTGAGTGGAGGCTCGTAGAAGGGTAACTTTATTTCCAACCTTGATTTTTCAGATCCCTAATCTAGATCTACGGCCTTCATTCATCCAAGAGCCAATCTCGTTATCAAGGCTGATGGCCCTTGTAAGTGGTCAAGAAGGTATTTTTTTTGTAAATCTAACTTCACTATTGTGTTCAAAACACCTTTTTAAGCTAAGATCGACTACTCACATGCTCCAATCCATGCTCAATTATAATTTCCATGGAAGTTTTTACTTACAAGGATCTTGGCAATTTTTTTGTAAAATTCTTCAAAATGAGAATTTCATTAATTCTCTTGTATTTTGAAGGAGAGGTTGCTGATTTTATTTTCTTCACTCCACGAGATAAATCCGGAGCCACCATTGCATTAAAGAGACTCCCATTAAGTAGAAGAACCATCATGTCACTTGGATTTGTCGAATTTGGAGGAAAATCTAAAATTACCATTGCTAACTTCCTAAAATCTTTTAGAGAATTATAATTCCAACCCCTAAATCATGTGAATGATTATAGATGTACTCATTGGCTTTTAGTCAACCCTTATAGTAATGACTAATAACCTCTAGATTATTAAACTATCTTAGTTGCTATTCTAATTTTCTAACTCTTTTCACTTTAGTCCTAATTAATCTAATTCATTGAATTAGGCTATGATTTATATCATGAGGGGTTGTAATCCTAAAAATTCTATAAAACTAAATTTTAATTATATAAATCCTAATTTAACATGTTTAATTATCATAAAATAGAAAAATAACAAAAATTTAAATTTTAGAGTATAATTGAGAGCTGACATAGGCTTAGACCTTTTTTTATGAGTGAGTAAGTGATTTCTATTGCTTATTGATTATATCTATCAGTGTCTATAAAGATCTACTACATATTTCACATATCTCTTCTTCAGACATATAAAACAATGAATATCTTGGAAAGAAGACAAATGCCTCTTCTTTCTATATAAGTAGATAACAATCAATAAGTTGAGGTGGAAGAATTCTTAGATTCAAATAGGTGCAAAAATAGGTTAAAATATCTTATTTATTGGCATAGATATGATATTAGTGAATGCAAATGGGAGCTATGAAAGAATCTTGTAAATTCAACAAAAGAAGTTGAGGCTTTTCATCAATAATATCCATCAAAACTAAGATAAAGAATAGCAAATCTTTGCTATAAAATAAACAAGATCAAAAGAAGATAATATTCTACCTGCTATCTTTCTTTGTAGATTTTGTATATTTGTGATACTAAGGAGATGGAGAATCAATAACTAGCAAATTCAACTTAAGAGCTTTTATTTGAAGATTTACTAGATGAGACATTGCAATTGTCACAACCTTCAAGTTGACAAAATCAAAATAAATATCTTTAAGAATAATATATCTTTCTTTGAATAGATGGTAAAATACAAAGTGTTTGATATCACGACCTTGAAAAAGATTCTTGATGTTTGATGATTTTATTAGAGGTAGGAGCAACTCATGATGATATTCTAAATATTTTATTTGAAAGAAGTTATTATTGTTCTCGTTGCATTCAAGCTTCAGTAGACCAAAAAAATTGAACTAATAAAGGTGGGTTCAAATATGGAGAAAGACTGGTATGAATTGGATCTATTATTGTCACAGTTGACTGTACTCTGGCTATCTGAAATCAATTATCAAACTATAAAACATCGAGGCTTACTACTTCCATCTTAATTCAATCCATAATTCATTCTACGATTATCAATTCAACAATACTTCTCTCAATCACAATTCTTCATAAGCAAATAATAAAAAAAACAAAGAGGTAGTACCAAGCTTATCCTGGCTTACAACTCTTAGTCTGGCCCCCGGCTTACGACTCTCACAGTCTGGCTCTCGGCTTACAACTATCAGTCTGGCTCTCGGCTTATCTTTCCTCAACCTATTTATCTTACAAAAAGATAATCCATCAGCCAGCGGATTCCAAAAATTATGACCCTTTGAATTCTTAACCATTTATTCCACTAACAACCTATTGTTACCAGCTAAACTACCTAACCAACAGTCTAATTTTCAAGGTTGTTAATAACTAATCAGTAACTTATCACAAAGTTTTTTTTACCTATTCTACATAGCCCCAGTCTTAATTGTGCAGCATCCTCGCAAATATTATTTAGTCTCAACTTATAAAGACGTAGCAGCATTGGCTTCTTCAATCAATGGCATTGGCTTATTACCCTTTGAATTGGTGACCTTCTCTTCTTTACATCTTCATCATCTGCCTCAGTGTTCGAAGATTTTCCATCCAAATGCGTTGTCAGATCTTCATTCAACAAACCCAATTTCCATACTTGAGACTCATGTCAGATAATTTGGTTGTCATGCTCCTCCAACATCTTCTATCATTCTTCTGTTGGTTTCAAAGGTATCTTCGAAGGTGTTGTCGCTAAAATTGATGTATTGGTCTGCACTAAATTATTGGCCTCCTTTACTAATGCAACTAGTTTAGTTTACAACATTGCAACCTCTACCTGCAGCCGTTCTTGCCATTTTTTTTAATCAATCTCCATCCTTGCTTTCTCAGACACCATGTTCACCATCTTCTCCTTAACCACAAAAGAAAACACGATGCTTGTCAAGAGCCCCCCTTCTACTTCTTACTATAGTCTAATCAATTGGATCGACTCTCCCTTTTATAACAAAAAATCCGTCGCGAGTAAAGTTTAAGCCAATTGCCATTGATCCGTGTCGTAAATTTAATATCCATAAAATATTCTAATTGTATTGAATCATTTGGAAATCCTTCAATAACTCAATATGGTCCATGCCATCGAACTTGAAATTTTTCTAGAAAATTTTTAAATCGACTATCATAAAGAAGTACCAAATTATTTGGCATAAAAGCCTTTGGTCTAAGCTTACTATCATAATAAGTCTTTCTTTGTTTTTGGGTAGTTTCCATTATCATTAATGCATTGGCTCTAGTTTCATCCAATTTTTCCAATTCTTTTAAACGGTGCCGTAATGAATCTAGATCTTCCAATCTAGTATCTAGAGCAATTCATAAACTTTGGACTTCCAATTCAATAGGTAATATTACTTCTTGGCCATAAATCAATTGAAAAGGGATAGCATTGGTAGTAACTTTATATGCAATACGGTATGCCCATAAAGCTACGAACAATTTAGTATCTCAATTTGTTTTTGCTCCTGAAACTATTTTTATTAAGATTTTACATAAA
The DNA here is from genome assembly GCF_059467195.1 of Physcomitrium patens. NCBI lineage: Eukaryota > Viridiplantae > Streptophyta > Bryopsida > Funariales > Funariaceae > Physcomitrium > Physcomitrium patens. The sequence goes on along the minus strand of NC_143416.1, from coordinate 13,475,896 downwards.
ATTCCATTAGACTTTTTCGTTTGTCCATTGGCTATAGGATGATACGGTGTAGTCTTTCAATGTTTTATCTCATATTTAGCCGTAAGTGCTTCAATTGTACTATTTATAAAATGAGTTTCTCGATCACTAACCAATTCTTGTGGACAACCAAACCATGTAATAATATTTTTATACAAAAAGTTGCTACTATACTTGCACTATCGATTATCGTAGCTACGACTTCAGCGTATTTTGATACGTAATCCGTTGCTACTAGTATATACCATTTTTGTCCATTTCTCGAGGTTAGTGCAATTGGTTCCAAAAAATCAATTTCCCATTTTTCAAAAGGTGCTTGAGCTAGAATTGGTACCAATGGCATTGCTCAAGTTCCAGTAGGTCGACTCGTTATCGTGTTGTGGTTTGGCTACTATATGAAAATAATGTAATTATGTACTTAATATATAATTTATTAACTAATATAATGAGAGCCATATTAGTAGATTTTAGTTGGTTGTAGAATATAATTTGATTATTACTTTGAGAAGAGGTTGTTTAAAAAGATTAATATAGAATTTTTATAATTTTAATTTTCTTTTGATAGTGGCTTTTAAGTTGGTTTTGGTTGATAGTACCTTCTAAATATTTAGAATCACCTTTGTTAGACATTGGTGATCTTTGAAAATTTCTTTTGGTTCTTTTATTTGGTGTTTAGAGTATAAATTATGTAAATCTTATAAGAAAAAGGATTGAAGAAGGATTTTGGTAGCAAAGGGAGTAATTAGGGCACCAATATAGATGAATGGAGATGAACAATGAAAATCTCCATTCCTATTGGTCAAAAATCATGATCAATGGGCTTTGAGAAGGCTGCCCGAGGCCATATTAGGGATTATGGTTAGTTTCTCGAAGCCATTCGAGTTTTGAAGGCTAAAAACACAAGGTTTAGGTTTTTGGCTATGGTTTTGGTACAAGTTTTGTATGGTTTGGAGTTTATATAAAGGAAATACAAGTACTCAAAGTTAAGGGGTTGATTTGGGAGCTACTGTCACTCTTTTGGGCATAACGCATGCATACAGATAGAAATTGCAGATCGGCAACTGCGACTAGAGAAAGCACTTTTGCGGCTATACTTTTTACATACATTTTATTCGATTCCAAGTCTGGATGAAGGATTTATTGGATTTTGAAGTCAGCACATGTAATCTAAGGGTAGTAAGTAACCCGATTTGCCAGTGGTTGTCTCTTGAGCTATATCTTGAGCAATTTGACAAGGTTTTGGCTCAAAATTTCAAGGAATGTGTAATTTCATGTAAATAAACTTTATGCATAAGTTTTATGATATTAGAAGTTTGGATTTTTGAGATATAAGGAAAATAGTTTTTTGGATGTTTATAAATTAGGGTTTAAAGTGCCTACTAGGATTTCTGAGATGCCAAAAGATCGGGAGTGAATTTGCGGTTGGTTTTATTTTTGGTAAAAGTTAAGGGTGAAATCTACCTACTTTGTAAATTTGAAACAAACTGAACGGTTAGATCAATATTTATGATTTTCTAAAGTTTGGGGCAAGAAAACCCTTCGCAGGAAAAATATGTTTTGAAGGGATTTTTTTATATTTGGAGTTTTATACAAAAATAAAGGAGTTTTGGAAGCTAAGATAAGAATCATATAAAGGTTTAAGCTACATTCTCTACAGCTAGATACCCAGTATATTTTCAAATAGCAAATCATGCCATACGAAAACAGATAAAATTGTTCTCCCAATTGGACTGATCGTAATTTCTTAGAATTCACGCCTCTTAGAGGATCTTTCAATGGAAAGGACGTTTTTCAAAATTGTGTAGAGAACGGAATAGCTTGACATGGAACCAAAGCCTCTGTAATTGATACCTCATTGAGGTACACAACCGATTCAGGTTTTGTACTGAGTAAGAGGCCTAGGTTAGGACCGGGATTAGATGTCCCTATAATTGGGTCCTATTGGCCCTTTACTTTAGGATCACCCAAATGTTGAATTGGTCCTTTCTTTTTTTGTTGACTTCTTGTGTGGACAGCTTGGACTACTTCTACGTAATGAATTGGTAAATCTTGAAGACCATGCTTTATCTCCTCTATTTTTCCTTGGCTTTGGATCAGCTGATCTTGATTATTGAAGTTGAATAGAGCATTATATTACTAATAAGTATGTCTCGATTGCTTGCAATTTCCACACACTGGTGCTGTCGTGTTGTAACACGAGTATACCATAAAAATATAAAAAAAAGGGGACTTTTATTAATATTTAGTTACCTCGAATATTGGGGGCAACGACCAATTCCAGTACAAATACTGAGAGGCCAGGGTCAGTCACCTCGTTACAGTTAGCCGGGGCATATTGAAATGCTCCGTTTGATTCCAATAATGGGAGTCAGCAAAAAAGGAAATGACCAATTCAACGACGGGTGAGCTTGGTTCGAAGAGCCAATTGGATCCAATTTCAAGACATCCAATCCGGGTCCTCTTACCTAATATGAGACCTGAATTGGTCGGGCAATCCAATCCAATCTAATTACGGAAAAATTTGAGTCTTACCACTGGACTCTTACCCAATATGAGACCTGAATTGGTCAGGCGACTCAATGTGGTCCCGATTACGGGGCTCCGATTTCGTTTCGGGCTGTTCCGTCTTTTGTGCCGTTCCGAGCATGTCCTTTCGGTAAAAAGATCTCTTAAAGGTAAAAATGGAGGAGAAAGCTCTGACGGCGGGAGCCAATTTCGGATCCAGGACGGAAGATTACAAGCAGTGGTCAATAAAATTGATCAATTTGATGGAAGGAATATTTCAAGGTATTTAAGATGTTATGTTCGTGAAATAGAATTAAATCGGGTTTCTGAGAAGAAAATGGTTGAATTATTTGGACTTTCTACGATACCAGAGATAAGAGACCATATTAAATTGATTATGGATCGTTATGGGAATTCATGGGAGGTTTTTTTACATGCATTGAAAGACGAATATTTCTTGGAAGATGCTGATTGCGTTACTAAGAAGTTGTTTCTGGAATGGATTGAACGGCCTAATAAGAATTTACAAGCAACAAAGCTACTAAGGGAATTTGAGAGGCAGTACTCTCAATTACTGAAGGTAGAAAAATTGACATTGGAGTCGAACAAAGTTGATCTATTTCTTCAAGCTGCTGATGGAAAATTGCAAGAGAAATTAGAACTCCTTCTTGAAGACAAAGAAGAAGATGAAGGATTGACAACAAAGTAGAAGAACATTGAAGATGTAGTGGGGTTGCTTACAAAAAGAGAAAGGAGGAAGGATAGGAGCAATATTCCGAAAACAGTACAAGCACCCAAAGCTCCAGTACGTACAACACCACCAACAATGCCTACAGTTCAACCTTCGACATCCTTATCAAAGAAAGCAGATATGGGGATGGAAGAAATTATACAAGGAATGCGAGATCTTCAAATCAAATTAGCAAGACTTGAAGAGAATACTTCTACAAACAATTCAAAGAATGTTTCGAAGCAAAGATATGTACAAAGATGCATTTGGTGTGATGATGCTTCACACACTAGAAAAGATTGCAATGTATTTAATAATATGATACGGCAAGGAATTATTTACTAGAAAGATGGAAAGATAGCATTGAAAGATAGGGAGGATCTTCTTCAAACCAATTTTGGCAAGGAAAGAATGAAAGCATTGGTTCAAGATTACTCAAAAGAGTATAAAAAAACAACACGAGAAAGTGCAAGTTATAGTGCTAGAGTAGATGATGAAATTGGTGGAAGTATGAAAATTTGTGAGTTTTGGGCTTCTGCCATTTCTACAATGCGAGAAGGAAATTTACCTCGAGAAGCATTATTGAGGACTGTAGCTACAATAGGAGGTACAATAGGTTGGAAGGATCTTGTTGAGTCTCTTTCAGTTCATGCATATATTGTTAAGAGCCAACATAAAGCTTTGATGGAAGAAAAGAGACAAGGAAATTTTGATGATACTAGTGCAGGAAATTCTTCTAAGATGCAAACTCGAGGAGACAAGGCTCGGGAGGTAGTTTCACAAGATTTGCCTATAAAGGATATCTCAGCATCATTGGAAGAAAAAACAAAGGAGACAAAAGATAAGGGCAAATCAATTGCTTATAAGCTACTTTCTGACATTGAAGCGGCAACAAATTTGAAAGGGATGTTGGAAGAACGTATATTAAACGCTAAGGTGGAATTCACATTGAAAGAAGTTTTGGGAATTGCAAAGGAGTTTCATGATGTTATCATTGACAGCATTAAGCAAAAGAGGCAATTAATGGGTGAAACTGGAATGGGTCATGTTATTGATGCAAGAATATATAAAGAAGAAGAAGAGGTTGATATTGATTACAAGCAACCAACAAATGAAAAGAATGGGTATAATCAACGAGTACGTTTCGAAGATTATAGTGATAAGGAAATGGAAACTTTGAGCCATTATATTCGAAAGCATTGGACAAGGGCAACTACTGAGGTATTGATGAAAGTAGGAGATATAGAAGAACCAATTGTTGCTTTAGTTGACCATGGTTCTGAAATAAAACTTATGTCTAAAGATCTTTATAAGAAGCAAAAATGGCCAATTGATATGGAACATGGATGGGCAATACAAGCAGCTAATAACACACGGGGCGAATTATATGGAGCTTGTCCAGATGTCAAAATTTGGATTGGGGATGTTGTGACGGAGCAACATTTTATTGTTCAAGATACAATGTCTTATCCGTTGATTTTAGGACAACCTTATATTATGGCAACACGGATGGAAACAAAAGTACTTGACGATGGTTCTGCTTATGCAAGGGTACGTAGCGAAGATGGGAGGAAAGCTGTATAATTTCTAACAATACCTCCTAACCATGAACGGAACCGAGATAGGTTGAGGGAGAAACAATTGCCAAAGATTGTTGAAAGACTTAAGGATTTTGGGGAGGTACTACTGTAAAGCGAGATTATGGAGGTACAAAAGAGGAGGTACTCTCGCAAGATGAAGGTACCTTTGATGCGAGTTTTATTCGTATATTGGAGAATAGAAATATTATGTATAAAAAAGTTAATGATTTTAAAAGAAAAGAAAGAAAAAGATTATATGATATTGAAGGACAATTACACAAGTTAGGTACATTGCAAGATGATGAGAGGATTTTAGGTGTTTATGAAGAAAATGGACTGGAAGATTCATTGAAATTGATTACATCTATTGGGTTAGGGGATAATGATAAGATTGTTGAGATTCATTCAAGAGAAGTTTATACCATACTTGAATCTTTTCAAGCACCAGAAGTCACTGTAGAGACGAGATATAAAACGGCAGATAAGAAGGTAAAGCCTGTTGCCGGATCATTGCCAGAAGATTCTAAAGAATAAATGGGAGAAGCAACAAAAGAAGCAAGTTTAAGAGATCCAATGAGTATTGGATATTAGTTTACTAAAGAGACTTTTGAAGAATTGAAGATTGGTTCTGATGGTTCTTTATTGCCGAAGGAAATTACTTGCTTCAAAAAGATGTTGGCTAAACAAGGTAGATCGTTTGCTTTCGAATCTCATGAAATTGGGTGTGTGGATCCAAATATTATAACACCTATGGTTATCTTCACTGTACCGCATGTACCTTAGAATCTAAGACCGATTCCAGTACCGAGGGCACATTTACCTAAATTGGTGGAACTATTAAAAGAAAAGATAAAGATGAAAATATTGAAATCCTTGTTTGCACCGTATTCTAGTCGATAGTTTACGGTACCTAAGAAGAATGGGTCACTACGTTTAATTCAAGATATACAACCGGTGTCGTATTGTAACACGAGTATACAGTGAAAATAAAAAGAAAGGGGAATTTTATTAATATTCAGTTACCTCGAATATTGGGAGCATCAACCAACTCCAGTACAATTACTGAGTGGTCAGGTTCAGTCACTCCGTTACAGTCAGCCGGGGCATACTGAAATGCTCCGTTCGATTCCAATAACGGGAGTCAGCAGGAAGAGAAGGACCAATTTACACGACAGGTTCGAAGAGCCAATTGGATCCAATTTCGATAATCCAATCCGGGTCCTCTTATCCAATATGAGACCTGAATTGGCCGGTCAACCCAATGCAGTCTAATTACGGGAAATCCAGGTCTTACTACGGGTCTTAGCCAATTTGACGCGAGGACCAATTTGACCCAATTATGGGAACATCCAGGTTACTACGGGCATCTTTCCCAATATAGGACCTGAATTGGTCGGGCGACTCAATGTGGTCCCGATTACGGGGTTCGATTCTATTTCAGGCTGTCTTGTTCTCTGTGCCGTTTCAGGGAACGTTGTTTTCGGTAAATGGATTTCTTAAAGGTAAAAACGGAGGAGAAAGCTTGACGGCGAGAGCCAATTTCGGATCCAAGCTTGAGGTGGGAGCCAATTCCAGATCTAAGATGGAAGATTGAAGAAATTCAGAGGATAAGGTTAGGAGGGGAATCGGGAAGAGCGAGTTTTCAAGCTTTTGCAAGGATACCAGTTCGGTTTTCATTAGAGGTTTTTGGAAGATCAAGGGAATTAGAGAGAGGAGCTTCATGCTTCGGGTCGGGGAAGGAAAGACATAGAATTTGGATATTTCTTCTTCGTAGAGTTTTGGGAAGACTGAGGCAATCGCTGCTGAAGTCAGTGTTGTAATGGTGAATCGGGATTTTTAAATGAAGTGGGTTTGATCACTCTTGACTGTTTTGTAAAATCGAGTTACGTCTGTGATTGAAGGATTAAAGGGGTGTCTATAGGATTGAGTATGCGGAGTGAATGAAATTTATTGGGTTAATCTAACAAGACAGTCAGTGGATACAAGATCATAAGTACAAAGGGGTATTGAAGATTAACAGTTTGGGTTGTTCGGGGTTCTCTGTAATGTCTAGAGACCTACCGGCTGGGGCAAAAAAAGGACTTCGACAAGCAATCGAAGGACATCAGTAAAGATTTATGGTGTATTCTTGCAGTCGTTTATATTTCAGCAGTAAAAACTGATAGACTGCTTGACTATCGGCAGATCTCCATACTACCATCTACAGCCAGACGCCCGGCACGTTCTCGAGCAGGAAAGCACGTAATACGACACCTGTGAATGCAGTTACTGTCAGGAATGCAGGAATTAGACCTATTGTGGATGAATTTACTGAGGCGTTTGCTGGAAGGGCGATCTATTCAATGGGTGATTTGTATTCAGGTTATGATCAATTTCAACTTGCCGAAGGAAGTAGAGATATGACAACGATGAGGACACCACTTGGATTGGTTAGAATGTGCACTCTTCCTCAAGGCGCGATCAACTCAGTTGCGCATATGATGAATGGGATGAATAAGGTATTGAGAGATTTTATTCCGAAAAAGACTATGCCTTTTCTGGATGATGTTCCTATAAAAGGGTGCAGAGAAGGAGAAAAGGATGAAACTTTAGATACGAGGGGGTGTCGCAAATATATTGTTGATCATATACAAGATTGTGAAAAGATTTTAACTCGGCTTGGAGAAGTTCATCTTACATTATCGGGTATGAAGTCCGTATTTGGAGTATGAGAGGTTGTAATTGTTGGACATTTATGCGGATCTTACGGAAGAAAACCAGATCCGACTAAAGTTGATGCAATTGGAAGGATGAAAGAGGATTGTGATTCTTTAATAGAGGTTCACAGATTTTTGGGTGCATGTGTATTTTATCGAATCTGAATCCCTCATTTTGCTCACATAGCGGATCCATTATATGAACTATTACGCAAGGGTTACCAATTTGAATGGGAAGAAAGGCATATTCAGGCAATGCAAAGATTGAAGAAATTATTGATGTCACCTCCAATATTGAGGAAGGTTGATTATAAGTGCAATAGACCAATGATTCTTATTGTGGACACTAGTCCAATTGCCATTGGATGGGCTGTGGGTCAAGATGATTCAAATGGGAATAGATTTGCAGTTTGATTTGGAGCTAAAGTTTTAAGTATTTGTCAGCGTGCATATTCGCAAGTCAAAAGAGAACTTTGGGGAGTTGTTTCGACTATGAAAGCTGAAAAAGACTATTTGATTGGGACAGTAGTAGTAATTGAAACAGATTGCTTGTCATTGCTTGGAATGATTACTAACTGTTCAACGCCAGATATTGCAATGTTGAGATGGATTACTTATATTTAGTCACTAAATCCAGAATTTAAGCATGTTACTGGGAAGGACAATTTAGTAGCAGATATGCTATCTCGAGCAAGATACGAGAGGGAGGACGAAATGGTTGAAGACATTGATGACGTTGGATTGAAATTCTATTCAATATCAAATCTCAACAGGGAAGACAAGCTATTTCTTGAAGAATCTTATGAAGGAGAATTATTGGATATTGGTCATTACTTGAATACCTTGATTAAGTAGGAAAATTAGTCTACAGAAAAATTCAAACAAATAAGAAAAAAAGCATATGGATTTTTACTTTGAGATGGATTCTTATGGAAGAGACCAGAGAAAGGAATTGGGATGCCACGACGAGTGATAGGCAAAAAGGAAGAAAAAATAAAATTATTGAAGGAATTTCATGATAGTTTATAGGCAGGGCATAGAAAAATCTGGGCTACTTTTGCTAAACTCAAGGAACGGTATTGGTGGAAAAATATGTATCGAGATGTGTTCTCATTTGTAGAGTCATGTGAAATCTGTCAATCGTATTCTAATATCCGACATCGAGATGGTCTTTATCCTACGTATCCTCTGGCTATTCATTTTAAATGGATTGTTGATTTGGTTATTATGCTAGTTGAGTTATTACAGATGAGATATTTGGTTTTAGCTCGTGAAGATTTATCAAATCAAGTAGAAGGAAGAGCATTGAGGACAAAATCTACAGAGGAGATTTGTAGGTTTTTGCTTCAAAATGTCATTTGCCGCTACTGGATGCATAGGAAAAATCACTGCAGATCGTGGAGAATTAAATGCACAAGAAGCTCGTAAGTTCTTTGAAAGATGTGGAGTTAAACTATCACTGGCTACTGCTTATAATCCGAAAGGGAATGCAAAAAGTGAACGCGATCACCCACCGATTGTGAAAGCATTAGTTAAAGCTTGTAATGGGAAAGTTAGAGAGTGGCCACGGCTTTTGTCCTTAGTATTATGGACTGACCGAACAACACATAGTTCGGTGATAAGATATATGCCAGTAGAACTTATGATAGGTCGAAAATCAATTATGCCAATTGAAGAAAAGGTACTTACTTGGAGTATGCTACCATGGGAAGATGGATTGACAAGAGAAGAACTTCTAGCTGTTAGGATTCGACAATTGGAGCAAAGATTGGAAGATGTGCAAATAGCATTGGAAAGGTTAAAAAGAGCAAGGTTACAAAATAAGGCGCGATTTAATAAGTAACATCGATTGAGACCTAAAACAATCGAGGAAGGTGACTGGGTACTTGTTTATGACAATAGTCTGGATAATCAACATAGTACTTTGCAGAAATTTTCAAAACGTTGGTTTGGACCATATGTAGTAACAATTATTCATGATAATGCGACTTACTCATTACGGGAGTTAGATGGTACAAAATTGAAAATACCAATTGCAGGGAAGCGAGTAAAAATATTTAAATGAAGACACACGGAGATGAATATGGAAGACCTTAATGAAGGTATAGAGATTCCGCAGCAAGAAGATGAAAGTGATTTGGATAATGAAGGTGACGAAGACGAACTGGACAAAGACGTAGAGGATATATTCTAAATCAAACAGCAATTGGATAAATTGGTGTATACCGGAGGATGCACAGGTTCATAAGGGTTGGATGTCGTATTGTAACACGAATATATCATGAAAATATAAAGAAAGGAGACTTTTATTAATATTTAATTAGCTCAAATATTGGGGGCAACGACCAATTCCAGTGCAAATACTGGGAGTCGAGGGTCAGTCACCCCATTACAGTCAGTCGAGGCATACTGAAATGCTCCGTTCGATTCCAATAATGGGAGTCAGCAAAAAAGGGAAAGGACCAATTCAACGACGGGTGAGCTTGGTTCAAAGAGCCAGTTGGATCCAATTTCAAGACATCGAATCTGAATCGTCTTACCCAATATGAAACCTGAATTGGTCGAGCAACTCAATGTGGTCCCGATTACGGGCTCCGATTCCGTTTTAGGCTGTTTCGTCCTTTGTGCCGTTCCAAGAATGTCCTTTCGGTAAAAGGATCTCTTAAAGGTAAAAATGAAGGAGAAAGCTCTGACGGCGGGAGCCAATTTCGGATCCAAGACGGAAGATTGAAGAAATTCAGAATTAAGGTTAAGAAATGAGAGATTTGGGGAAGAGTTTTTTGAAGGATCGGAGAGCTAGCTTCATGCTTCGGGAAGGGGAAGAAAGACAGAGAATTGGGTTTTTTTTTCTTCATAGGGTTTTGGAAAGACTGAGGCAATCGTTGCTGAAGTTAGTGTTGTAATGGTGAATCGGGATTTTTAATGAAGTGGGTTTGATTACTCTTGACTGTCTTGTGAAATCGAGTTACATCCGTGATGAAGAATTAAAAGGGTGTCTATAGGATTGAGTATGCGAAGTGAATGAAATTTATTGGATTAATCTAACAAGACAGAGAGTGGATACAAGATCGTGAGTATAAAGCGGTATCAAAGATTAGCAGTTTGGGTTGTTCGGGGTTCTCTATAACGTCTAAAGACCTACCGGTCGGGACAAAAAAGACTTCGACGAGCAGTCAAAGGGCATCCGTATAGATTTACGGTATATTCTTGTAGTCGTTTATATTCCAACAGTCAAAAACTGATAGACTGCTTGAATATTTACGAATCTCCATACTACCTTCTATAGCCAGACGCCCGGCGCGTTCTCGAGCACGAAAGCACGTAATACGACAGTGCATAATTAACATTGGCTCTGGGATTAGAACATTCACTAGCATAATAATCAATTTGTTTGCAATTGTATTGTGATGTAATATGACTAGTAGGTGAAAGGATGAAGAAATATATCATATTTTGAGGATCTCACTTCAAAAATATTATAGCAAATTATCTTGGAAAAATAGATATTAGTAAAAGGGTAGAAAAATTAAAGGTGCTAATGCTGCCTTTTTACAAATTATGCTTCTATTTACTTTGTAAGGCCATAAGTAAGGCAAAACAAGATAGATTAGAAAAATAAAGGATATAGACATATGTAGGGAGGAGTTAGGAGTGCAAATTAGTAAAAATTACCTCAAGAAGACGAAAGTTGATACCCGGAGAGGGCCGGTTATGAACCAGGGTCGAAATCAGACCCTGAGGCACAAAACCGAGTCTCGACGACGACTCCAAGACTCTTTGGTAGATTGGAGAGTGGGATTTGATAGAAGATTGGATAAGGTTTCTATGGGCGTTGATTTTGGGTGATTTGGAGTTGATATGACTTTGTAAGAGCTTTGTAAAGTGGAGGTTTGTTTTGGATGACTTGGATTTTATGAAATAAAATAGGGTTTATGTTTTGAGTGATTTCGAGAGTTTTGTTGTAGATCTATGGGTGAAATTTTGTAGGTTCATGGTTATAGTTGTGTTAAATATATGTTGTGAATTTGAGCTCAATCTAACGGTTGAAGTGAGAGATATTTAAGCAGGTCAAGGTCTAAGAAAGTAGAATTTTAGGTCCAGTGAGGGTTTTTAAGATTTCATGCAATCTATAAGTTAGATTGAAGTAAAACTTGTGTGAGAGGGTATAAGACTTATTTTTTTATGTCCATGAGAAATTTGAAACCAATCGAACAATGCAAAGAAGAGAATTTGGCTCTGGAAGGTTGGCATCAAGATTTGAGAAGGAGGCCGGCTAACACCCGAACACATTTTTGAGGTTTTTGTCAATTTGGTAATTCCGATCTTTTTCAAATTTTTTATGCTTGTTTTAAACTTGATTTTTAAGAAGTATGCAAATTCTGAATTGAGATCAACGGTTTATTCATTAGATATTGAGGTTTAAATCTTTCATAGGAATTACTAGGATTTGGATTAGAGTTTGGCTATGATTCGATTTAGGGTTTGATTTAGAGTTTGGAATTTTGATTAGGATTTGATATAGGATTTTATTTAGAGTTTAGGGTTTGGATAAGGGTTTGGTTAGGGTTTGATTTAGGATTTAGATTAGAGTTTGGTTAGGGTTTGATTTAGGGTTTGGATTAGGATTTGGATTAGGGTTTAGGATTTGGTTAGGATTTAGGGTTGAATTAGGAATTGGATTAGGATTTAGGATTTGATTAGGATTTGATTGAGGGTTTGGATTAGGATTTAGGATTTGGTTAGGGTTTGATTTAGAATTTGAATTAGGATTTGATTTAAGGTTTGGTTTAGAGTTTAGGATTTGGATTAGGATTTAGGGTTGGATTAGAGTTTGGATTAGGATTTAGGATTTGATTTAGGGTTTGATTTAGGATTTGATTTAGGATTTAGGATTTGAAATAGGATTTGATTTAGGATTTAATTTAATATTTATTTAGGATTTGACTTAGGATTTAGGATTTATTAGGGTTTAAGATTTAATTAAGTTTAGTCTAAAGTTTGAGTGAAATTTAATAGGGTTTTAACTAGAATTAAATTAAGGTTGAATTGACTTATATTTGAGTAATATTTGTGATCATTCTAATAATTCTTTAAAAATTTTATTGTTTGTTTGAAATTTCTTTGAGTTGTTTTGAATTTGATTATGTTTGTTTATCATTATTATAGTCTAATTAGAGTATTGTTAATATTCTATTAGAATTAGGATTTTTTTATCGCAATTTCTATTCTTCCTTCTACAGCTAAGTGTCCGGAGCATTCTCAAGCAAGACTTTACACATTACGACAATAGAAATAACAAAGTCATCTTCTTGCACTCCTATCTGGCATATTGGATGTCTCCATCGGTATATACCTACTAGGCTTGTTCCATATAGGGTTAAAAAATGATCCTGGTTGTTTCATTTATATGGAGGGTACTTGGTTCGATGACGCCAGTCGAGCATATTGCTGATATCTCTGCTGCTCCTACCTGTAGTTTTGGAGGTTTGATGTAGACCCCTGAATATAATTAGAACTTTAAAAATTATTGAATGTTCGATTTTGTCGATTAGATTGATTTCCATTCCATCCATACATATTTTTCGTTTGAACTTAATTGACTTTCCACTGAGTTAGTGGAATCATGGTTTGATTATTCAATTGTTCTTGACTTTGTAAATACCAACAATTTTGAGTAGGGTGCTTTCATCCACATAATATACATTGAACACCGGTTTGTCTGGATGATGGACATTCCATATCAAAATGACATTGTCTCTTACAATTATTACACCATATATTAGGTCTCGTATTAGAAGGCTTATGTCGTTTCTCCTTATCTTTAGCCAAATTCACGGCCAATTCTTCCATCTTCTTTATTAGATTTAATAACAAGGCTTCATTTGGATCTTTAACAGTTACATTTGTGAACAACTTCAGTTGTTGATAGGTTGGCGATGTAAAATTATTATTGGTGCTATTGTTTAGAGTGGTGTAGCATTAATTGGTTGTTACAACATAACGTTCTTCACATTGGAGGCTGCCATTTGTGAATAATTACCCATCGACACATTTTTCGATTATATTTATTGGCTTCCTGAACTTGGAATCATCATGGCCCCTACTGTTAACAATCGTTCATAATAACATTCTTCCCACATCTTTGCTCATGCCAACGATGCCTCTACCGTAGCTAATAGAGCCTCTTTTACAAATATTTTCAATTCTGGTGGATGCAAACCGTTAATTAATATCAACAATATAAATCCATCAGGCATTTGATTATGTGACCATTTACGAAGTATATCCGTGATCCGGCTATAATAGGATTCTATGGATTTTTTCGAAAATATCTTGCTATTCATAAAACTTTCTCGAAGTTGATCTTCAAATCCAATTGGTCTAAAATGGATTAGGAAGGCATTCTTCAAGACCTTTCAATTGGAAAATCTATCCACTGGTTGCCAAATATACCATTCAAAAGCTGTATCTTTTAAAGTTGCCGGTAACCATCTCAATCAAATGTCTTCAGTTCTACCATTATTAGCCATGCAGGCTGTCAAGAATTGAGGTATATGCTGATCGAGATCAAAGCTCGATCAACCACTAAAACTAGGTAATAGTGCCACACTTGTAGTTTGGTCTCCTATTGCTCCCATTTGTACTACAATTGGTACTTTTGGCACTCCCGCGGCTATTGGTATTATCACTCGTCTCCTTATTATTTGAATCTGAATTTTTCTTCCTTTGATTTTTCTTGGACCTGCAATTCCTTTTTGTCATTCATATAGGCTATTTCTTATGCGTAATCGCTCCTGTCTTTATTTTGCTTGTTGATTAATTCTTTGATAATCCTCCTCCCTGTGATTATCACTCATAATCTTTCATTCTTCTTTACAAAATGAATATTTCCTTGAATTATAACTCACATATTTGTAACCCTAAAATTAATTCTTTTCACGTTTTCATTCAACATATAATTCCATCTCTCATACAATCAATTTCTAACATTTTATATTATTATCATTTCCCCTCCAACGGTGCCAAAATATTGTTCTCATTGTTCAAGCTTTAATATACCAAAGCAATTGAACTAATAGAGGTGGATTCGAATATGGGAAAAGACTGGTTATATGAGTTGGGTTTGTTATTGTCATAGTTGATTGTACTCTAGTTATCTGAAATCAATTATCAAACTACAAAACATCGAGGCTTACTACTTCCATCTTAATTCAACTTATAGTCCATTCTACAATTATCAATTCAACAATACTTCTTTCAATCACAATTCTTCATAAGCAAATAATAAAGAAAACAAAGAAGTAGCTCTAAGCTTACCCCGGCTTACGACTCTCAATGTGGCCCCCGAATTACAACTCTTACAGTCTGGCTCTTGGCTTATGACTCTCAGTTTGGCTCTCGACTTATGACTCTCAGTTTGGCTCTCGGCTTACCTTTCCTCAACCTATTTATCCTACCAAAAGATGATTCGTCAGCTAGTGGATTCCAAAAGTTATAACCCTTTGAATTCTTAACCATTTATTTCGCTAACAACCTACTGTTACCAACTAAACTGCCTAACCATCAGTCTAATTCTTAAGTTTGTTAATAACCAATTAATAACTTACCACAAAGTTTTTTTTTTACGTATTCTATAATTATAAAGGCCTCAACAACAACCAAATAACAGGGATCAAGATCTTCATCCCTATTAGTCAAATGTCATGCCTAATATGCTTCAAGGAGGTTGCTCGAGGCCTTATTAGGGATTAGGGTTTTTTCTTCTGAGATCATTCATGCTTTGAAGGCTAGAATCAAGAAGTTTAGGTTTTTAAATATGATTTGGATACAAATCTTGTATAATTTGGAGTTTTTATGAAGGAGTTATAGGTACTCAAAGTTAAGGTGTCAATTTTGTACCTACTGTCACTCTTTGGGGCATAACATATGCTTACAAAGAGCAACAAAAGATTGGCAAATAGGATTTGAGAGAGAAATAAGTTAAAGTAGATAAAAGTAGGTTTATTTCATAGTACCTTTTAGAAAAGCTTCCTAAAAGCTTCATAGATATTACTTTGATTCTATATATATTTGTAGTTATTTAATAGGTTAGAAACTTGGTCAACATGTCAACCATGTATTGATAGTTTGCAAAACAAGCTAATTATATGGTACGCATATAAAAAACTTTCCTTGCAAGTTAAAATACTTATCTTGCAAAGTCAACACGTTTTGGAGGTTCTATAGGACATTGCCACATAGCTCCTAGTTAAGAGTATATATGGAGGCAAGAGTAAAGTCTACTTCACTCTTGTCAACATCTTTTTAGTCTTTAGGCTTATTTTCAGAATTTTTAGTCTTTTTTTTTAACCAATAGCCATTCTAATTCAATATTATATCATCTTTGAGAGATTTTTTAGTTATTTTCAATATTACAAGATTATATTGAAGATTTTATTTCTTTAAGATTCATATTCTTAATATTAGGGCTAGCACTCTTGGCTAGTTTGTGTAATTGATATAATATCTATAATTTAAAATTTGACAATGCTTGCTTGATTAGATGTGCTAAAAGTTCATAAAATTTTATTTTAATTTAATAATATAATTAAAAGATATTTGGTTTTTGATACAAAAAGGTATCAAATGATGATAATTTAGAATTGGATAGGATTTCTATGATATCTATAGAACTACTAGTCAGAATAACATGAAATTTAGCATAGTATTAGAAGATTTAAAGATCAAATTTTGTACCAATTTTGAGTTGAAGTTGATAATTGGATAAGGAAAAATTGCTATTGGAACATTTGTATTAACTTTCAAGTTAGTAATTTAGTGACATTAGTGCAGTTTTTTGGTAATTTTTTTACAATTTGTAAGTTTAATTAAGCTGAATTTTTTGAGCGTCTAGAAGACTTGTTATGGCATATATTTGTAAAATCTTTTACTAAGTAGATGATTAAATTAAGAGTTACAGCTTACTAAAACTCACTATCTAGAATTAGAACTTGCAAAAATAATTTAAAGTTTCTTAATTATGAAAGTAATTAGGCCATTGGAATTTGTATATAATTGACGTTATTAAAAAGAGTATTTTTAAATACTTTGTATTTACTTTGAGGATTTTTGAATTAAAATTTGAAATGCATTTTTCTTATATGAATGAAATGTAGTAGGGTTTATTAGATACTTATAAAATATAACTTCACCTTCTACAGTGAAGTGCCTAATACATTTGTAAATAAGACAACACGTAATGCAATAGTAGTAATGAATCCAATATAAAAGTTTGAAAGAGAAGGTATTGAATTGTATTTGTGGTTATTTGAAATTGATAGCACAAGAAGGTAAGAAAGTTGAATTTGGAATTTTTGATGGAGCTTTGGATAGAGCTTCAAGTAGATCTTCAAGTAGAGCTTTAAGTGGATTTTCTACTGGTAGATAATGTAAGTATATTGATCAAAGCATTGCAAATATATTTTAAGTATTTATATTATTTATACAAGAATAATACAGCAATGATCACAAAGAAGTTTTAATAACCAAAGTATTATAAGTAATGATTAAAAAAATTGACCAATTTTATAGAAGAGATATTTCAAAGTATTTGAAATATTATACATTAAAAATGGAATTGAATCGGGTTCCCAAAAATAAGATGATTTAGCTATTTCAACTTGCTATAATACCAAAGATAAGAAAATATGTTAAATCAATTATAGAGCATTTTGGAGATTCATGGGATATATTTTTACTTATATTAAATAAAATATTTTTTTGAGGATAAAGAAGAAAATATTTAAGTATTAAGAAAATACTTCTTTATAAAATATTTTTTTGAGGATAATAATTAGGTTACCAAAAAATCATTTTTGGAATGGATTCAGCAACCTAATAAGAATTTATAAGCTATGGAACTTTTGAAGAAGTTTGAAAGATAATATTCTCAATTATCAAAGATGGAAAAGTTAACTATGGAGCCAAATAAGTTTGAATTTTTTCTTCAAGCAATTGATAGAAAATTTTTAAAAAAGTTAAAAATTATTTTTGAGAATAAAGAAGAAGACAAAAGATTGGTAATAAAATAAAAAGAAATTAAAGATATTGTAGAATTATTTTTAAAAAAATAAATAAATAAAGAATTAGATAAGTACTTAAAACTCAAGTACCTATTACACAATGGACAATACCTATTGTCGAACTTCCAATAACTACATCATAGAAAGAAGACATGGAATTTGAAGAGATTATACATGGAATTCGAGATTTTTAAATCAAACTTACAAAGCTTAAGGAAAAGACTTCTACAGACAGTTCAAGAGCTACTTCTAAACAAGAATATGTATAAAGATATACTTGGTGTGATAATATTTTTCATTCTCAAAAAAATTGCAATGAACTCAATGAGATCGTACAACAAGGTATTATTTTTTGAAAAGATGGAAAAGTAACATTAAAAAATACTAGTGATTTTTTCCAAACCAACTTTAGTAAAGGAGGTATGAAATCATTAGTTAAAGATTATTTGGCTACACATAGGATTATAGCAATGGAAGCTACAAGTTATGATATTATAATGGATGATGATAGAAAATGAGATTTTTTTGGAAATATTATACCAAGTAAACTTTGGCCTTTTACTTTTTCTACAATGTAAAAAAAATATATATCAAAGTAAGCATTGTCGAAGATTGCTACTATGATTTGTAGAAATACAAGTTGAAATGGTCTTATTGAAGCTTTATCAATGCTTACCTATATTGCCAAAAATCAACATGAAGCTTTAATAGAACAAAAAAAAAAAAAAAAAAAAAAAAAAAAAATTGAAGACAAGAAAAGGAAGTACTTCCAAGAGAGCTTCACAAGATTCATAAGATTCATAAGATGGCTTCACAAGAATTATCAATGGAAGGTGCTTTGCAACATCAAAGAAAAAATCGAATTTTTTTGAGGATATTTGGTTTCTTGGATACTTGTAAAATATAACTTCACCTTCTATAGCTAGGTACCTTATGCATTTCTAAACAAAATAACATGTAATATAACATTGATCATTTATTATTTTTCTTTTATACTAGTCAACATCAAATTATCTTAGCAACTTTCTATTGTCCCATTGACATCAATAATCCAACAATAGAGGAGTTTATATAACAACTTATAAGAGCCTTATAGGAGACACAATACTACCTCCTTATTGTACAAAATTGATAAAAGCAATATGTCATAACTATCAATAAGACAAGATCTACTGAGGGGGTGATTATTTGTTATTCTCTAATGCAAATTTTCTACTACTTATATCAACTCAACTCCATAAGCTAGGACCTTGATGGCTTAGATCTCTCTACATTTTTGCCATGATTTTTAATATTGCATATTGCCTCAATTTTCTTCCATATATTCAAGTTCATGTGATTTTTCATGTTTTACAACTCAAGGAATTTTATACTGAATCAAGATACTTCTCATATCGACACCAACTACCATTAATATTGGTTGTAATTAATGACTAATATGAGTATAAAGTGGACAAAATTTTAGAGCATTGCTATTTTATTATGGCAATAGACATCTGCAACTTCAATAGAAAGTCCTATGAAAAGATTATCTCATCCATGATACAATATAAGAACCTGCATAAAATCTCATCTAATATCAAGAAATAATTTAGAAGTACCATTGAAAGCAAAACAAGGTGTCATGGATATATATATATATATATATATATATATATATATATATATATATATTTACCTCAATAGTTACTTATATGATTAAGTAGAAGTAGGTAAAATAGAATAATTTCATAAAGTCTTCTAGAGAAGGTTCCCAAAAGCTTCATAGACCCAGTTTGGACTTTAGATGTGTTCGTAGGTTAGAAACTTGGTCAAAAAGCTAATCATGTATTGGTAGCTTGAGGAATAAGTTACCTCCATGTAATAGCTTATCAAACAAGCCAACTACGTAGCACATACATAGATCACTTGCCTTGCAAGATAAGACATGTGACTAGCAAAGTCAACACATGTTGGAGGTCCTATAGGACATTACCATGTGGCTCTTAGTTAGATAGTATACATAGAGGTAAGAGTGAAGCCTTCTTCACTCTTGTCAATGCCTTTCTAGTCTTAGTCTTGTTTCAAGACTTTTTAGTCTTCTTGTTTTTTGGCAATAGCCATTCTAGTTAATATTACCTCACCTTTTGAGTGACTTTCTAATTTTCTTCAGTGGTAGAAGAGTATATTGAGGATTCCCTTTCTTCGAGATTCATGTCCTTGACACAAGGACATTTTGCATTACTAGAGAAAGATTAATTGTAACAAGACATTCATATTGTTGATCTATAGAGACAAGTAATTGGAGCCATTTTTTTAGAAGTTTCTAGAATTAAAGCTAGGTTGATGGTCTATATAAGATCTATCGTGAAACATTCTAGAAGGACTAAAGATGGTTATCTAGATGGAATCCAACATTAAAGATATTCTAAAAAATTCCAAAATGATTGAATAAAGTATAAATAGAACCAATTTAGGCCATTTAGAAATTCGGTCATGTATGGCTTTGGTTCCTTTCTCTTAATTAAGTTTGGTTTGCATTCTTTTTTATTTTATTCTATTCTATTTTCTTTTGTTCTATTCTACCTTTTATTATTCTATTTTATTTAATTCTATATAATTTTTTTTTGATCTATTCTATCTTATATTGTGATGAAATTTATGTTGCTATAGATTGGAAGGATTTTAGACCTTAGAGAGAATTTTGTCTCATTTCAATATATGTCTCTAAAAGATTAATAGATTAAAAACTTGACCAATAAGTTAGCCATGTATTGTATGTATTGATAGCTTGTAATAAAAGTTAATAATATAATGTACATATAAGAAACTTGACTTATAAATTAATATGTGTGTCTCTCAAATTAGACTTAAATTGGAGGTCCGAAAGAACGTCTCCATGTAGGTCTTAGATAAATAGTATATATAGAAGCAAGAGTGAAGTTTTTTTCATTCTTGTCAATTCCTTTCTTGCTTCTTGTCTTGTTTTAAGGGTTTGTAGTTTTCTTGTCTTTTGGCAAAAACTATTCTAATTTCTTTTTAATATACATATTTCTTTATTTTTAATATTTTATTTATTTTTAAAAAAATCTCACTTATATATTTGTCTTCATTAAATTTTTATCCTTGACAGCAAAATATGAATATTTATAATGTCATACATTTCATTTTCTAAGATATTAAGCCTAAATTGACATTTATCAAAGATAAATAGACTAGAGGCATTTAAAACAAGATAAAGAGCAAAAAAAGTATTAACATAATTGAAGAAGGCTTCAATTTTGTATCTATATATACTATCTAATAAGAAGCTGTGTAGTTATATTCTATAGAACCTTCAATATATATATATATATATATATATATATATATAAGTATGTCTACCTTGCAAGACACGTGTTTAACTTACAAGACAAGATTCACATGTGAGTCATATATCAAACTTCTACTACAAGTGATCAACATGTACAATATGTAGTCAACTTATTTGCTAAGTTTTGAACCTACCAAGCACTTGTAGATATATATAAGTTGAATTTATATCTATAAAGATTCTACATAAGATATTATGAAATTTACTTCTACTTACTTCCACATAATTCTTATAAATCTAAATAAATATGTATGTTTGTGACAATAATTATTTTTTAAATTATATTATATTTTTTAATTAAAAAATATATCTAAGATAATTTGACATAGTTTTATAAAAATGATTATGATACCATATTTATTTATCTTCATGCTTATATATATATATATATATAAATAATATTCTAAAACTACAATCTTTATAAGAGAAAGAAGATTGAATTCATGGCTTTTATGCCTTATACACAAGTTATTAAAAGTTTATAATATCATGTAATATATACAAATAAAGATATTCTTGCTATTTTTATATATTTTTTAGTTACTTATTCTTAAAATTGATTGTTGTGGTAAAAAAAATTTATATATTATAAGCATTATTATTTTTATTTTTTTAAAATAAATATATTTTAAAATTTTATATCTACTAAAATTATACATAAGATATTTTTTATATATTAAATAATTTGATATAATAAAAATTTAAAAATTATAAAAATAATATATTATTATTTTAAAAAAATAAATTTAAATTAAGATAATTAACTTCTAAATTATTTTGATGTTTTAAAATTATAATATCAACCTATTGTTTAAAATAATCTTAGTTTTGATATTATAAATAAAAATCTTATTAATTTGTAAAAAATATAAATCTAGTCTAAAAAATAAAAAGGCCAAGAATATATATATATATATATATATATATATATATATTTAAGTCATTAAAATAGCTATTAGTAAGTACAAAGAAATTATAAAGTCTTGAATTGAGACTAGAATATAACAAAGAAGTTGATAAGATTGAAGAAAATCTTAATTTTCCATCTATGTATACTATTAGTGAGATAATAAATAAATAGATAAAAAACCATGTAAATCTTTTTAAGAATTACAAGGCTTATAGATAAAGCATCTAAATTATAGAATATTTCATTTGTAGCTTTTTTAGATCATAGGACATCTTAAATAAGTAATTTTAGCTACATTACATACTTATAAATTTGGTCACTGTCTTAGAAGCTTCCTTGATTTTGCATTAAAAAAATAAAATATATTAAATTTATTTTTAGTCATCTCTATTTCTTTAAATAATATAAGTATCTATAAAAATATAGAAGTATTATTATATATATATTTTTAAAAATATATTTAATTTTTTAACAAATTTAATTTTTTAATTCTAAAATTAAATTAAACCTATTATTTTATTCAATATCAAAATTTTATTTTCTTTTCTATTGTAAAGATTAAATCAATGAAGTTTGATTGCATAAAGATGCATTGGTTTTTTTAACATAAATCATATTTATTCAAAATATAATTTTAAAAATTAATCAACTTATTATCTATGTTATTAGAATGTTATCTTTTTAAAATAATTACTATCAACTATGGTGCATTAATAATTATTTTTTAGAATAACCAATCAAAATAAATATTATTGATAAATTCTATTTAAAAATTAAAAATATTTCTTTCAATTAAATAAAATAAAAATAAAAACATATAGGTTATTATATTGCAAGAATCAGCTAAAATTATACAATGATATTCTAAATCTATTATATAAACATATTATATCAATTATAGATATATTATAAACCATAAAGATCAAAGAACATATAAAAATTCTATTTCTTATAAGAAACAACTTGTAAGGGCTACTTTACACTGTGGTTGATTATTGAGTAGACTAATAATTTTAGCAATATGATTGATGGAAAAAATAAAATAAAAAAAATAAGTAACTGCCCAACCTTCACTCTAGAGGCAAACCACCAACAAATGTTTTGGTCCATAGTGCTTACATGGGAGTACATTAAGTTTGGTGCCAAAGAGTTATTTGATTGGCAAAAAATTGGGCCAAAAAGATATGAACTTTTCAATTCTTAATCAACCAGACAAGTCAAATGTCATATTATTATATTCTAATGACTTCTACATTAGCCTTTCATGTAGAATTGTCTGAGGTCCACTTACCCTTAGCATGAAGTGACCCCAAGATACCAAATTTCGTTCCAAACGAACCATGTTAGAAATAGGGTTTGAAAATTTGTGAATAGGGTAATTGACTTGTGAGACCTAGCGAAACGTGCGGGTGTCATTATCCGCATTGAATGTCCGGGGCCCACAACGCGTCCGTCGGTGCTCGACTCATTTCCGCAACACCTGATTGAAAATGCGCCTTCCACGATCGCCAGCGCAAGGGACGGGTTTTCCTCCTGGCAGCATCACATGCACGAGTTGAGAGCAACTCACATGGACATTTCATCTGCTGCGACTACTTTTCCGGCGTCGCTTTGCAATTTGCTACACCACCCGAAGAAATCGATGCATCGGGTGGTGTAGCAAACCGATGCACCCGAAGAAACCATCCTTCCATGTGTATCCACCGCGTACTAGTGGAAGGATGGTTTCTTCCGTCTGGTTGTAATCATCGTTCGAACTGACAAATTTTTCATCAAATTGATGCGCACTGCCTCACAGGTGCCCCCGACCCTTCGCGCACAAATAGAGAAAGCACCAACATGAATGATCGAACAGGTCACGCCCATTTGAAGGTAACTGGAAAAAAGTACCAAAAGGTCCTTTGTCAGGGAGAAGATATTTGCACCCGCTATGGGGTGTCCAGCAAAAGTACTGCTCAGAAAGATTCCCGATGGAGGATGGAGCTGAATCGAGC
This sequence comes from Physcomitrium patens, assembly GCF_059467195.1. NCBI lineage: Eukaryota > Viridiplantae > Streptophyta > Bryopsida > Funariales > Funariaceae > Physcomitrium > Physcomitrium patens. The sequence continues at coordinate 13,452,050 of NC_143416.1, read as the reverse complement.
ACCCAGGTCTTTTACTAGATCCCCAGTGGGATAAAAATAGGACAAAATCCGTATCCTAATTATGGTTCCAGGGAACTGTTTAAATCGTAGGGTAGCAGGCTGCGGTGCGAAACCCTAAATAAATACTTTCTCATCACCAGCGCCATTCGCCCGATGTTCACAGGCGAGGACCAGTCAACTTGTCGCTCATCAGTTATCAGTTATAGCAAATGATTCGATTCAATTTGGAGATGCTCCATCATCGGTGTGTCACAGCTTCGCCTACAGTTACCAGGAGGTGCCACACAATTCCCACATATAAAGAACGATCGGGCGCTCAACGGATATAGAGTCTCCTGCGCTGTTTCTGTTGCTGATCTGCACCTTGTAGCTTACATACAACTCTTCTCCTGGTATTGCTGAATCTATGCAGTGATCTCGCAATTTTTGGTTGCTCCTGCTGCAGCGCTGTTGAAGTGAGTTAGTGTGCTTCTTTTATTGATAGCGTGGCACTCAGGAGATGATTAATATTCAGTTTGCTATCATTGCTGGTGCTTTTAGTAGACCCTTGTTATTGTTTATCATATTAAATTATGTACGGTTGAAAATGAACGCGAGTGACAGAGAGATTCATTATGTCGATGCTTGCATGTGCTTACACGATGCCGTAACTGAAAGCGTTATCGAGGTTGGGCTATTTAATGCCATGATGCAAGAGAAAGACTGTCTTGCTTCGGATGTGGGAGGTTACAAGAGTGCCTAAAACACCCTAGAATGCTGTGTCTTCATCTAGTTGCTTGTGTTGCGTGTTGTGAAGTTGTCAGCGATGAGAGCTATAAATGCTGTACCACAATGAATGTCTTGTCTGCGAACAATAAACGAGCGTGTAACTGATAATTTGGTATTCCTGAATGCAGGCTGCATAAGTCCAAGACTTGAGTCGTGAAGAACACGATATTTCACCTCGGAGGCCATGGCGATGGTGATGGGAAAGTCCATGACAGCAAATGCAAAGCACACATTGCAGTTCGCTCCATCCTCCACGCAGAAATCTCAGGGTAAGCACCGCCTGTTAGCGTCCAGCGTTGCCTTCCAGACCAGCTCATCTCTCATCGCCAAGGGCACTACCACCATTTGCACGCTTCCCAAATCGCGATCCCTGGCTGTCAAGGCGGTGGTCACTAATTCCTCCGCAACCGTGTCAAAGACTCCGACTGAAGAAGCTGTCAAAACCCGCAACCCCGATCTTGCCACTGTTCTCGTGGCTGAGAAGCTCGGAGAGGGCGGACTCGACCTGTTACGCAAGGTCTCTAACGTCGACGCCCTGTACAACCTCACCAACGACGAGTTGTGCGAAAAGATCTCCAACTACGATGCCTTGATCGTCCGCAGCGCCACCAAGGTCACCCGCAAGGTCTTCCAGGCCTCCAACGGCCGCCTCAAGGTCGTGGGCAGAGCCGGTGTGGGAATCGACAATGTGGACCTCGACGCGGCCACAGAGCTGGGCTGCTTGGTCGTCAATGCACCCACCGCCAACACTGTCGCGGCTGCCGAGCACGGCATCGCGCTCCTCACGGCCATGGCACGCAATGCCGCACCGGCCGACGCCTCCATGAAGAGCGGTAAGTGGGAGCGCAGCAAGTACGTCGGCGTGTCGCTGGTGGACAAGACGCTGGCCGTGATGGGGTTCGGCAAGGTGGGCTCGGAAGTGGCACGCAAGGCCAAGGGTCTGGGAATGCACGTCATCTCCCACGATCCCTACGCGTCCGCGGACCGCGCGCGCGCAATCGGGGTGGAGTTGGTGAGCTTCGACGAAGCGCTGGCTCGCGCGGACTTCATCTCGCTGCACATGCCGCTCACGCCCACCACGGACAAGATTTTCAATGACGATACCTTCAAGAAGTGCAAGAAGGGAGTTCGCCTGGTGAACGTGGCGAGAGGAGGCGTGATCGACGAAGAAGCGTTGCTCCGCGCCATCGACTCCGGGGTGGTGGCGCAGGCAGCGCTGGACGTGTTCACGACGGAGCCACCCAAGGAAGGGGACTCGTCATGGGCTCTGGTGCAGCACAAGAACGTGACCGCCACCCCCCATCTCGGGGCCAGCACGGTGGAGGCCCAGGAGGGAGTGGCTGTGGAGATCGCGGAAGCCGTGGCAGGAGCACTCGCGGGGGAGCTGGCAGCGACCGCCGTGAATGCGCCCATGGTGCCCGCGGAGGTGATCACGGAGCTGGCGCCATACGTGACATTGGCGGAGAAGCTGGGACGGCTGGCGGTGCAGCTGGTGTCAGGCGGTGCGGGTGTGAAGCAAGTGAAGGTGGTGTACAGGTCTGCACGAGACGACGGCGATTTGGACACACGGCTGTTGAGGGCGATGATCACCAAAGGACTGATCGAGCCGGTGTCGAGTGCGTTCATCAATCTGGTGAACGCGGACTATGTGGCGAAGCAACGCGGGTTGAAGATCAGTGAGGAGCGTGAGGCCTCGGTGAGTGCAGCTGGAGCGCCACTGGAGAGCGTCTCAGTCACCATTGCGGATGTGGACTCCAAGTTCGCAAGTGCAACAGGAGATCTTACCCGCAGCATAACCTTGGAAGGCAAGGTAAAGGACGGCGTACCTCATCTGTCGAAGGTTGGAAATTTCAATGTGGACGTGAGCTTGGAAGGCAGTATCATCTTTTACCGGCAGGTAGACCAGCCTGGGATGATCGGGAAGGTCGGGTCGATTTTGGGAGAGGAGAACGTGAACATCGCATTCATGAGTGTGGGCCGAACGTTGCGTGGTTTAGATGCCATCGTTGCTATCGGCACTGACGAAGATTTGAGCAAGGCTACCATCCAAAAGTTGGCTGACATTCCTGCCATTGGTGAATTGGTATTTTTGAAGTTGTGAACACTACATTGGTGAGTTTTAGGATTTAGTCAAGGTGTAAGAGGTTAAGTTACGTATAATCTGCCAGGATGCGCTATAATTTCGAGGAATTCCATGTACTGGGTAGAGTTTATTGTTTTGATGTGAAATCATGGGTCGCAGGTTCGATGTTATCGATTACGGTCTGGGTTTGCTGGAGCCAGTAGTCAGGACCCAGCTTTGTCATATCGGCACAGGGATTCCAGTTGAGCAAGATTGCCTTGTCTTCATGGATCTTAACAACTAGATCATCAGTTTTGTCAGCAATGAGTTTCACAATTCTGCTGTACTGATCCAGTCTTTGATCGAGTAGTACGGGATGTTCACCCTCCATGTAATGTTGCCGGTGGCGCATTGGATCAATTTTTTCCACCAAATACTTAACGACGATCAGGTCTTTGTTAAGGCACATGAAAGGCAGAGTTGAAACTCCAGCTGCTGATAAGATCATACTCCGAGCATACAATTGATATATCCACTTTGATTCCAGATTCGCTTCAGATTGAATTGCTAAAGTAAGGAGCAGCAGGATCAGCGTATTTCGTTGTCATTCCTTCGGTTCATTTCCTCAATCTATGTAATGTATATCGGTACACTCCTTGGGTATACTTAAATATCGTAATAAGCTTATTCTATAATGTGAACAATGTGTCCCTTGGAGCATTGATGCTTTTTTTAGAATCTGTCTTCAATTTGTCCCCTCCGCGGCATTACAGAAGATACTTTCTATATGCAGAGAAAATAGTCAATGTGGGGTGTTCAATGTAGAATAGTCAACAATAGAATATACTCCATACTACCAAGTGGCTATGTTGAAGATGCATGGAGTGACATACAAGCTACGTCATCACAAGAGGAGTATGATTCACTAAAGCAGTACCAGGTTAAGCATCCTCTTATTCATGAGTGGAAAAACTATAGTACCTATTGGTCGTTATTGTGAGAAAAGAGAAGACTTCAGAGCCATATCTAACAAAGTATTTGTATAGTGACTAGAGAAAACCACATGTAAAGAAAATTATTCAATTTAAAGGTAAAAATCTTATTGAGAAACAATTAATCAATGATTCAAACTACTACTACCATTCTTTTTCACCATAGATGTAATAAGTGGCGGTAGAGTGTCAAGGACAAAGACTCGATGAGGGAAAATATACACCAAAAGGCTATCTCGATATAATAAGTCAAAATATAAACAAGTAGGTATATTAAAAGGAAACTGGAATGGCTATTGCCACAAGACAAGAAACTAAAGACTCTTGAACCTGGACTAGAAGCAAGAAAGGAGTTGACAAGAGTGAAGAAGCCTTCACTCTTGTCTCTATATATACTATCTAACTAGGGGCTACGTGGCGACGTTCTATAGGACCTCCAATATGTGTTGACTTTGTAGGACACATGCCTTGACTTACAAGGCAAGTTTTTCTACGTGTGGGCCACATAGTTAGCTTGATCTTCAAGCTAACAACATGTGTGGCACATGGCCAACTTGTTGACCACGTTTCTAATCCAAAAAGTCAATTAAAGACACCTATGAAGTCAAAGCAGTGTCTAGGAAGTTTCTAGGAAGCTTCTATATTAAATATTATAGAATTAACTTTCTTTTATCTACTTTTACTTACTTCTACCTATTTCTATATGTAATTATTAGCTTACATGATTATAGCCGTGACATTACCCCCCCTTCTAGAGACGAGTTCCACGAGGAGCGGTCATCATATGTTGAGGAAATCTATGATGCGACAAATTGTATTCGCCACATACTCTGATCTCTGTTCTCTTCGAAGATGATTGATAGGGCCTCTCAACCATCGATAGTGTCCCATACCAGGGCGGGAAGACCACCCAGTTATTTGATCATTGTTGAGGCCTTCGTAACTTCCTTCGAATAGAATATTTGGAACACCATCAGGAGTTGTTCCTACCTCTAGCAAAATCACCAAACATCGAGAGTCCCTTCCCAAATCGTGATACCAAACGCGTTGTATCTCACCATCTGTTCGAGGAAGGACATGTCGTTCTTGAAGATCTTCATCTCGATTGCGTCGTCTTGAAGGTTGTGACAATCGTAATGTCTCGTCCGGCAGGTCAGCAAACGAAGGTTCTTGAGTTGAATCCGCTGGTTGTTGGCTCTCCATCTAATTAGCATCACAAATGCAAAGAAGTTACAAACAAGGATAGGAAATTGAATGTTATCTTGCCTCAATCTTGTCTCTTTTATAAGAGAGATTTTCATCATGGTTTTGATGGATGTCGTTGATGAAAAACTTTGACTTTAGCTGATGCATTTCCTAGATTCCTGGATGGCTCCCATGTGCATTCACTAATATCATATCCGCGCCAATGAATAAGATATTCCAGCTTATTTCGGCGCCGCCTTGAGTCTAATATCTCTTCCACCTCAAATTCTTCATTATTATCTACTTCTATAGGAGGCGGTGGCATTTGTCTTCTTCCTTGTATATCCACTGTCTTATATGGTTCAAGAAGAGACACGTGGAATACAGGATGGATCTTCATTGACTCTGGTAGATGTAACCGATATGCAATTGGGTTGATCTATTCAGAAACAGAAAAGGGGCCAAGCCTACGATAGTCCAACTTGTCACAAGATCGAGTAGTCTTGATATTGCGACGAAGTAGCCATACCTTATCACCCACGTTGATTTGTGGTTGCTCCTTACGATATAGATCTGCGTTTATCTTTTGTCGTTCTTGAGCTTCCTTCAATTGCATCTTCATTATTGTATGTAACTCTGACAACCGATTTGCCATATCTTCTGCTGCATGATTATCAACTTTTGAAAAATTAAAAGTATCAAGTCGTGGATGATAGCCATAATTGGCAAAGAAAGGTGTTTGTTGCGTAGAAGAATGTACCGTATTATTATAAGCAAACTCTGCCAATGGCAGAAGGGTTGTCCAATCATCTTGTTGGTAGTTGATAGTACACCTTAAATATTGCTCCAAGACTTGGTTTACGCGCTCTGTTTGACCATCGATTTGAGGATGGAAAGCCGAAGATAGCTTTATGTCCACTTTTAAAATCTTGAAAAGGGTCCTCCAAAATCTTGACACAAATTGAGTTCTCCTATCTGATATGATATCTTTAGGTAATCCATGATAGCGATAGATATTATCAATGAAAAGCTTAGCTGTTTCTTCACGTGTGATAGATTTTGTACATGGCACAAAATGTGCCATCTTGGTGAAACGATCTACTATCACAAATATAGAATCATAAGATCTTGAGCTTGGAAGATCTGTGATGAAATCCATAGAAACAGAAGACCATGATTGTTCTCGTATAGGTAATGGCTGAAGAAGTCCGTAAGGTCGATGACGAGGAATTTTTGATCTTGAACAAATATCACATGATTGTACAAAGTCTTTGACTGACTTCCACATTTGTGGCCACCAAAAATCTCTTGATATGAGTTCCAAAGTCTTATTATATCCAAAGTGCCCTACTGCTGGAAAGTCATGACGTGCTTGAAGAACACGTAAATGTGCTTCTCCTTCTGGAACATATAGGCATCCTTCAAAATATAATAGATTATTCTTGAACTTGAACTTAGAAGGATCATGAGACTTGGAAGAATTATTCTCGATATCATAAACAAGAAGGTCTGAGGACATACTGGACTGGATTTGCTTGAGAAAAGTTGAATCAACAGTCAATGTTGATTTCATTGCTCGGAGATGAAATTGCTCCGGTTTCAAGAGGACCGTTCTTTGTTGCTCAAAAGCTGCATCTCCTTCTTTTGGTGCAAAATAAGAACGTCTAGATAGGGCATCAGACAAACCTTGTTGTTTTCCTGGCCGATAAGTTATAATGAAGTCGAATCTTGACAAAGACATACTCCAACGAGCTTGACGACGATTCAACACGCGTGCTGACATGAAATACTCGAGGTTCTTGTGATCTGTATACACAGTGACTGGACTAGAAGCGCCTTCTAGATGATGATGCCATTCTTGAAAGGAATCCATGATTGCAAGAAGTTCTTTATCGTGGATCTCATAATTGATCTCGGCTGCTGAGAATTTTCTTGAATAAAAAGCTATCAGATGAAGTTTGTCATCTGTTCCCATTTGTGATAAAACTGCACCCAAGGCAAAATCTGATGCATCTGTTTCCATAAAAAATGCCTTGAAAAAATCAACACGATATAAGACTGGTGCAGAGACAAACGATGTCTTTAAGGCTTCAAATGCTGCTTCCGCTTCTTGATTCCATTGGAATTTATCTTTACTAGTCAAGCATGTAAGTGGAGCTGCAACTCGTGAGAAACCTTTGATGAAGATCCGATAGTAATTGGCAAATCCCAAGAAACATTGGACATCTCTTACTGTCCTTGGAATCTTCCAATCCATGATTGTTTGGACTTTCTTAGAATCCATCATGAGACCATCATTTGAAATGATGTATCCTAAAAAGTCAACTTGAGTAGTGTGAAATACACACTTTTCCATCTTGGCGTACAATCCTACATCTCTAAGTTTTTGTAATACTTGACGAACATGTATTTCATGTTCTTCGACATTCTTAGAATAGATCAAGATATCGTCTAGATAGCAGACGAAAAAATTGTCTAAGAATTCATGAAATACATCATTCATGAGATGTTGTTCAGCAGCGATTGCCTCAGTCTTCCCAAAACTCTACGAAGAAGAAAAATCCAAATTCTATGTCTTTCCTTCCCCGACCCGAAGCATGAAGCTCCTCTCTCTAATTCCCTTGATCTTCCAAAAACCTCCAATGAAAAACCGAACTGGTAACCTTGCAAAAGCTTGAAAACTCGCCCCCCCCCCCCGATTCCCCCGAAAAAAAACCTCCCCCCTCAAAACTATATCCCCCCCTAACCTTATCCTCTGAATTTCTTCAATCTTCCGTCTTAGATCCGGAATTGGCTCCCACCTCAAGCTTGGATCCAAAATTGGCTCTCGCCGTCAAGCTTTCTCCTCCGTTTTTACCTTTAAAAAATCCATTTATCGAAAACAACGTTCCTTGAAACGGCACAGAGAACAGAACAGCCTGAAATAATCGAACTCCGTAATCGGGACCACATTGAGTCGCCCGACCAATTCAGGTCCTATATTGGGAAAGATGCCCGTAGTAACCTGGATGTTCCTATAATTGAGTCAAATTGGTCCTCGCGTCAGATTGGCTAAGACCCGTAGTAAGACCTGGATTTCTCGTAATTAGACTGCATTGGGTTGACCGGCCAATTCAGGTCTCATATTGGATAAGAGGACCTGGATTGGATTATCAAAATTGGATCCAATTGGCTCCTCGAACCCGTCGTGTAAATTGGTCCTTCTCTTCCTGCTGACTCCCGTTATTGGAATCGAACGGAGCATTTCAGTATGCCTCGGCTGACTGTAACGGAGTGACTGAACCTGACCACTCAGTATTTGTACTGGAGTTGGTTGATGCTCCCAATATTCGAGGTAACTGAATATTAATAAAATTCCCCTTTCTTTTTATTTTCACTGTATACTCGTGTTACAATACGACATCCAACCCTTATGAACCTGTGCATCCTCCGGTATGCACCAATTTACCCAATTGCTGTTTGATTCAGAATATATCCCCTACGTCTTTGTCCAGTTCGTCTTCGTCACCTTCATTATCCATATCACTTTCATCTTCTTGCTGCGGAATCTCTGTACCTTCATTAAGGTCTTCCATATTCATCTCTGCGTATCTTCGTTTAAATATTTTTACTCGCTTCCCTGCAATTGGTATTTTCAATTTTGTACCATCTAACTCCCGTAATGAGTAAGTCGCATTATCATGAATAGTTGTTATAACATATCGTCCAAACCAACGTTTTGAAAATTTCCACAAAGTACTATGTTGATTATCCAGACTATTGTCATAAACAAGTACCCAGTCACCTTCCTCGATTGCTTTTGGTCTCAATCGATGTTGCTTATCGAATCGCGCCTTGTTTTGTAACCTTGCTCTTTTTAACCTTTCGAATGCTATCTGGACATCTTTCGTTCTTTGCTCCAATTGTCGAATCCTAATAGCCAGAAGTTCTTCTCTTGTCAATCCATCTTCCTTTGGTAGCATACTCCAAGTAAGTACCTTTTCTTCAATCGGCATAATTGGTTTTTGACCTATCATAAGTTCTACTGGCATATATCCTGTCACCGAACTATGTGTTGTTCGATCAGCCCATAATGCAAATGACAAAAGCCGTGGCCACTTTTTAACCTTTCCATTACAAGCTTTAACCAATGCTTTCACAATCGGCGGGTGACCGCGTTCGCTTTTCGCATTCCCTTCCGGATTATAAGATGTAGTCAGTGATAGTTTAACTCCACATTTTTCAAAGAACTTATGAGCTTCTTGTGCATTTAATTCTCCACGATCTGCAGTGATTTTTCCTACGCACCCGTAACGGCAAATGACATTTTCAAGCAAAAACCTACAAATCCCCTCTGTAGATTTTGTCTTCAATGCTCTTCCTTCTACTAGATTTGATAAATCTTCACGAGCTAAAATCAAATATCTCATCTGCCATAACCCAACCGGCATAATAACCAAATCAACAATCCATTTAAAATGAATAGCCAGAGGATACGTAGGATGAAGACCATCTCGATGTCGGATATTAGAATATGATTGACAGATTTCACATGACTCTACAAATGAGAGCACATCTCGATACATATTTTTCCACCAATATCGTTCCTTGAGTTTAGCAAAAGTAGCCCAGATTCTTCTATGCCCTGCCCATAAACTATCATGAAACTCCTTTAATAATTTTAGTTTTTCTTCCTTTTTGCCTATCACTCGTTGTGGCATCCCAATTCCTTTCTTTGGTCTCTTCTATAAGAATCCATCTCGAAGTAAAAATCCATATGTTTTTTTTCTTATTTGTTTGAATTTTTCTATAGACCAATTCCCCTGCTTAGACAAGATATTCAAATAATGACCAATATCCAATAATTCTCCTTCATAAGATTCTTCAAGAAATAGCTTGTCTTCTCTATTGAGATTCGATATTGAATAGATTTTCAATCCGACATCATCAATGTCTTCAACCATTTCATCCTCCCTCTCGTATCTTGCTCGAGATAGCATGTCTGCTACTAAATTGTCCTTTCCAGTGATATGCTTAAATTCTGGATTTAGTGACTAAATATAAGCAATCCATCTCAACATTGCAATATCTGGCGTTGAACAGTTAATAATCATTCCAAGCAATGACAAGCAATCTGTTTCAATTACTACTACTGTCCCAATCAAATAGTCCTTTTCAGCTTTCATAGCCGAAACAACTCCCCAAAGTTCTCTTTTGACTTGCGAATATGCACGCTGACAAATACTAAAAACTTTAGCCCCAAATCGAACTGCAAATCTACTCCCATTCGAATCGTCTTGACCCACCCCCATCCAACGGCAATTGGACTAGTGTCTACAGTAAGAATCACTGGTCTATTGCACTTATAATCAACCTTCCTCAATATTGGAGGTGACATCAATAATTTCTTCAATCTTTGCATTGCCTGAATATGCCTTTCTTTCCATTCAAATCGGTAACCCTTGCGTAACAGTTCATATAATGGATCCGCTATGTTAGCAAAATGAGGGATCCAGATTCGATAAAATACACATGCATCCAAAAACCTGCGAACCTCTGTTAAAGAACCACAATCCTCTTTCATCCTTCCAATTGCATCAACTTTAGTCGGATCTGGTTTTCTTCCATAAGATCCGCATAAATGTCCAACAATTACAACCTCTCGCACTCCAAATATGGACTTCATACCCGATAATGTAAGATGAACTTCTCCAAGCCGAGTTAAAATCTTTTCACAATCTTGTATATGATCAACAACATATCTGCGACACCCCCTCGTATCTAAAGTTTCATCCTTGTCTCCTTCTCTGCACCCTTTTATAGGAACATCATCCAGAAAAGGCATAGTCTTTTCCGGAATAAAATCTCTCAATACCTTATTCATCCCATTCATCATATGCGCAACCGAGTTGGTCGCGCCTTGAGGAAGAGTGCACATTCTAACCAATCCAAGTGGTGTCCTCATCGTTGTCATATCTCTACTTCCTTCGGCAAGTTGAAATTGATCATAACCTGAATACAAATCACCCATTGAATAAATCGCCCTTCCAGCAAACGCCTCAGCAAATTCATCCACAATAGGTCCAATTCCTGCATTCCTGACAGTTACAACATTCACCGGTTGCATATCTTGAATAAACCGTAGTGACCCATTCTTCTTAGGTACCGTAAACCATCGACTAGAATACGGCGCAAATGAAGGTTCTAATATTTTCATCTTTATCTTTTCTTTCAATAGTTCGACCAATTTAGGTAAATATGCCCTCGATACTGGAATCGGTCTTAGATTCCAAGGTACATGCTGTATAGTGAAGATAACCATAGGTGTTATAATATTTGGATCCACACACCCAATTTCATGAGATTCGAAGGCAAACGATCTACCTTGTTTAGCCAACATCTTTTTGAAGCAAGTAATTTCCTCCGGCAATAAAGAACCATCAGAACCAATCTTCAATTCTTCAAAAGTCTCTTCAGTAAACTGATGTCCAATACTCATTGGATCTCTTAAACTTGCTTCTTTTGATGCTTCTCCCATTTGTTCTTTAGAATCCTTTGGTAATGGTCCGGCAACAGGCTTTACCTTCTTATCTGCCGTTTTATATCTCGTCTCTACTGTGACTTCTGGTGCTTGAAAAGATTCAAGCATGGTATAAACCTCTCTCGAATGAATCTCAACAATCTTATCATTATCCGCTAACCCAATAGATGTAATCAATTCCAATGAATCTTCTAGCCCATTTTCTTCATAAACACCTAAAATCCTCTCATCATCTTGCAATGTACCTATCTTGCGTAACTGTCTTTCAATATCATATAATCTTTTTCTTTCTTTTCTTTTAAAATCATCCACTTTCTTATACATAATATTTCCATTCTCCAATATACCAATAAAACTCGCATCAAAGGCACCTTCATCTCGCGAGAGTACCTCCTCTTTTGTACCTCCATAATCTCGCTTTACAGTGGTACCTCCCCAAAATCCTTAAATCCTTCAACAATCTTTGGTAATGGTTTCTCCCTCAACCTATCTCGATTCCGTTCATGGTTAGGAGGTACTGTTAGAAATTGTACAGCTTTCCTCCCATCTTCGCTCCGTACCCTTGCATAAGCAGAACCATCGTCAAGTACCTTTGTTTCCATCCGTGTTGCCGTGATATAAGGTTGTCCTAAAATCAACGGATAAGACGTTGTATCTTGAACGAAGAAATGTTGCTCCGTTGCAACATTCCCAATCCAAATTTTGACATCTGGGCAAGCTCCATATAATTCGCCTCGTGTGTTATTAGCTGCTCGTATTGCCCATCCATATTCCATATCAATTGGCCATTTTTGCTTCTTATAAAGATCTTTAGACATGAGATTTATTTCAGAACCATGGTCCACCAAGGCAACTATTGGTTCTTCTATATCTCCTACTTTCACCAATACCTCAGTAGTTGCCCTTGCCCAATGGTTTCGAGTATAATGGCTCAAAGTTTCCATTTCCTTGTCACTAGAATCTTTGAAACGTACTCGCTGATTATACCCATTCTTTTCATTTGTTGGTTGCTTGTAACCTATATCAACCTCTTCTTCATCTCTACATATTCTTGCATCAATAGCATGACTCATTCCAATTTCGCTCATTAATTGCCTCTTTCGCTTAATGCTGTCAATGATAACATCATGAAACTCCTTCTTTGCAATTTCCAAGACTTCTTTCAATGTGAATTCCACCTTAGCGTTTAATATACGTTCTTCCAATTCCCCTTTCAAATTTGTTGCCGCTTCAATATCAGAAAGTAGCTTATAAGCAATTGATTTGCCCTTATCTTATGTCTCCATTTTTTTTTCTCCCAATGATGCTGAGGTATCCTTTAGAAGTAATTCTTGTGAAGCTGCCTCCCGAGCCTTGTCTCCTCGAGTTTGCCTCTTTAAAGAATTTCCTTCTCTAGTATCATCAAAATTTCCTCGTCTTTTTTCTTCCATCAAAGCTTCATGTTGGCTCTTAGCAATATATGCATGAACTGAAAGAGACTCAACAGGATCCTCCCAACCTGTTCTTCCTCGTATTGTAGCTGCAGTTCTCAATAACGCTTCTCGAGGTAATTTCTCTTCTTGCATTGTAGAAACGGCAGAAGCCCAAAACTCACTAGTTTCCGTACTTCCACCAATTTCATCATCTACTCTAGCACCATAACTTGCACTTTCTCGTACTACTGTTTCATGCTCTTTTAAGTAATCTTGAACCAATGCTCTCATTCCTCCCTTGCCAAAATTGGTTTGAAGAAGATCCTCCCTATCTTTCAATGCTATCTTCCCATCTTTCCAGCAAATAATTCCCTGCCGTATCATATTATTAAATTCATTGCAATCTTTTCTAGTGTGTGAAGCATCATCACACCAAATGCATCTTTGTACATATCCTTGTTTTGAAACATTCTTCGATTTGTTTATAGAAGTATTCTCTTCAAGTCTTGCCAATTTGATTTGAAGATCTCGCATTCCTCATATAATTTCTTCCATACCTATATCTGCTTTCTTTGACAAGGATGTCGAAGGTTGAACTGTAGGCATTGTCGGTGGTGTTGTACATACTGGAGCTTTGGGTGCTTGTACTGTTTTCGGAATATTGCTCCTATCCTTCCTCCTTTCTTTTTTTGTAAGCAACCCCACCGCATCTTCAATGTTCTTCTACTTCGTTGTCAATCCTTCATCTTCTTCTTTGTCTTCAAGAAGGGGTTCTAATTTCTCTTGCAATTCTCCATCAGCAGCTTGAAGAAATAGATCAACTTTGTTCGGCTCCAATGTCAATTTTTCTACCTTCGATAATTGAGAGTACTGCCTTTCAAATTCCCTTAATAGCTCTGTTGCTTGCAAATTCTTATTGGGCCGTTCAATCCATCCCAGAAACAGCTTCTTAGTAATGCGATGAGCATCTTTCAAGAAATATTCGTCTTTCAATGCATGTGAAAAATCCTCCCATGAATTCCCATAATGATCCGTAATCGATGTAATGTGGTCCCTTATCTCCGGTATCGTGGCAAGTCTAAATAGTGCAACCATTTTTTTCTCAGAAACCCAATTTAATTCCATTTCACGAACATAACATCTTAAATACCTTGAAATATTCCTCCCATCAAATTGATCAATTTTATTGACCACTGCTTGCAATGCTTTGGTTCCCAAAGCTTCCTTTCGATCATTGCTTTGCTGTTGCTGCATTGACAATGAGAAGGCTTCAAACAAACTAGCAATAGACGGATCCATGTGCATACTTTGTCCTTTAGAAGACTCCCCACCAGAAACTTCTCCCAAAAATCCTTCAAAATTTTTATTTTCGTTTTCCATGAAAATAAAGATAAAATCAACCGAAATCCAATACCTTCTACCTCAAGCTTTCATGTCGAGTTCACCACTTATGTCGTATTACGTGCTTTCCTGCTCGAGAACGCGCCGGGCGTCTGGCTGTAGAAGGTAGTATGGAGATTTGCCGATAGTCAAGCAGTCTATCAGTTTTTGACTGCTGGAATATAAATGACTGCAACAATGTACCGTAAATCTATACGAATGCTCTTCGACTGCTTGTCGAAGTCTTTTTTTTTTTTTTTTTTTTTTTTTTTTTTTTTTTTTTTTTTTTTTCCAGCCGATAGGTCTCTAGACGTTACACAGAATCTCGAACAACCCAAACTGTTAATCTTCAATACCCCTTTGTACTTACGATCTTGTATCCACTGACTGTCTTGTTAGATTAACCCAATAAATTTCATTCACTCCGCATACTCAATCCTATAGACACCCCTTTAATCCTTCAATCACAGACGTAACTCGATTTTACAAAACAATCAAGAGTATTCAAACCCACTTCATTTAAAAATCCCGATTCACCATTACAACACTGACTTCAGCAGCGATTGCTTCAGTCTTCCCAAAACTCTACGAAGAAGAAAAATCCAAATTCTATGTCTTTCCTTCCCCGACCCGAAGCATGAAGCTCCTCTCTCTTATTCCCTTGATCTTCCAAAAACCTCCAATGAAAAACCGAACTGGTAACCTTGCAAAAGCTTGAAAACTCGCTCCCCCCCCGATTCCCCCGAAAAAAAACCTCCCCCCTCAAAACTATATCCCCCCCTAACCTTATCCTCTGAATTTCTTCAATCTTCCGTCTTAGATCCGGAATTGGCTCCCACCTCAAGCTTGGATCCGAAATTGGCTCTCGCCGTCAAGCTTTCTCCTCCGTTTTTACCTTTAAAAAATCCATTTACCGAAAACAACGTTCCTTGAAACGGCACAGAGAACAGGACAGCCTGAAACAGAATCGAACCCCGTAATCGGGACCACATTGAGTCGCCCGACCAATTCAGGTCCTATATTGTGAAAAGATGCCCGTAGTAACTTGAATATTCCCGTAATTGGGTCAAATTGGTCCTCACGTCAGATTGGCTAAGACCCGTAGTAAGACCTGGATTTCTCGTAATTAGACTGCATTGGGTTGACCGGCCAATTCAGGTCTCATATTGGATAAGAGGACCCACATTGGATTATTGAAATTGGATCCAATTGGCTCCTCGAACCCGTCGTGTGAATTGGTCCTTCTCTTCCTGCTGACTCCCGTTATTGGAATCGAACGGAGCATTTCAGTATGCCCCGGCTGACTGTAACGGAGTGACTGAACCTGACCACTCAGTATTTGTACTGGAGTTGGTTGATGCTCCCAATATTCGAGGTAACTGAATATTAATAAAATTCCCCTTTCTTTTTATTTTCACTGTATACTCGTGTTACAACACGACAACGTTTTCAGAAATAGGTGCAGCATAAATAGCAAAAGTTGATCCTTCTTTTGCTGCGTGTATAAATGCTTTTGCACCTATCAGTACGAGTTTTACTATACTAGACTTATAATTTTTTACTTGGTTGGTAGAACTATTAATAACGCTCTGGGAAAAGTCAAGTTTACGCGAATTCCAATCTATTCGAGGGTTATATTTTTCTAGCCAGGATAAACCTAAAATAACTGGATTGGACAGGGATTTAATTATGTTAAAAGCTATGTAGCTATCATGACCATCTATTGTTACTTTTATAGGATGAGTTTCATGAGTGACATCTCCAGAAGACAAGGGACGACCATCTATGACTTCTACATGTACTGGTTTAGGTTTCTGTATAAAGGGTATTTTACGACTTTTAACAAATTGTTCATCTAAAAAACATGCTGAGGCTCCCGAATCTAATAAAGCAGAGGCTTTGTAATTCTTAGGTCCTAAATATAAGTCTATTATAAAACAAGGAGAGGGTTCTGAGGAGAGGATAGGACCTTCATTAGGAATTGTACAAGGTTCTAGCTGCACGGTCCCTATTGTAGCTGGACGAATCCATTTTCCGACATGTTGTCTTCTTTGACCGTCGTACCCCTCATTTTATAGTTGCGTCATTTCTTTGGACAATGTTGAGCAGTGTGCTTAGGTTCTCTGCAATATAAACATAATCCTTCTTGACGACGACGAATCTTTTCTTGCTCAATTAGGGGTTTAAAACGTACCGCGTCAATTTGCATGTCTTCTACTTTCGAATGTACGTTTGGCAAAGATGTTGATGTTGCCATTGAGTAATAACATTGAGGTTCCCGTGAATGATTCTCGGATCAAAATTCGAAAAGTTGATTATCACATTTTACTGCAAAATCGATTGCTTGACTCAAAGTTTGAGGATCAGGTAAGTTGAGCATCAATTTCTTTACTTCGTATTGCAATCCATAAAGAAATTGACTGATGAGTGCAGCATCATTCCACTTGATGTCAATTGCAAGTTGTCGAAATCGTGAAGCATATACTGTTACTGAGCGATTTTCTTGTCACAGAATTCGGATCTTATTTGTTGCAACACGAGTTACATCGTGTTCACCATACATAGATCGAAACTCCGCCAAAAAAGCTTCCAAATTTTCCAATATTGGATTTCGTTGTTCAAGAAAAGATGAAAACCACAATAATGCAGAACCAGAAAGTACAGTGCCAATAAACCTGACTTGTGATCCTGGAGTTGGATAGCTTTGCGGTTGAAGTTGAATTGCCAATTGTACTTGATTGATGAACCCTCGAAACTTTGATCTCGTACCATCAAATTTCTCAGGTAAGACAATTCTTGGTTCTCTAGTGCTTATAGGGTGTTGTACAATTGGAAAAGGAACGTGATTTGTTGTAGATGTTGAAGCAGGTCCGATCATCTCTATATCTCGACTTTCTGCTATTTTTGTTCTTTCCTGTGTTGGTGAATTGAGTTGATGCATCGCAAGCATTAACTCCCTCATTTGCTCTTGCATTTGTGCCATTGCACTCTTCATTTCAACAAGCTCTACCATAATGACACTAAGAAGAAAAATTTGTTTGATATTGCTCAAGATATAAGAAAAGAAAGACTTGATAACAAAGAAGATACTAAGAACAATATCAGTTTAGAAGTGGGTAATCCGCAAACTTCTAATATGCTTATGTCTTGTCAAAAAAAAGGAGTAATCCACTCTTACTCAAGAAAAAACAAAGCTCTGATATTGTAAGTGTACTCTTGTCAATCTGTCAAGGACAAAGACTCGATGAGGGAAAATATACACCAAAAGGCTATCTCGATATAATAAGTCAAAATATAAACAAGTAGGTATATTAAAAGGAAACTGGAATGGCTATTGCCACAAGACAAGAAACTAAAGACTCTTGAACCTGGACTAGAAGCAAGAAAGGAGTTGACAAGAGTGAAGAAGCCTTCACTCTTGTCTCTATATATACTATCTAACTAGGGGCTACGTGGCGACGTTCTATAGGACCTCCAATATGTGTTGACTTTGTAGGACACATGCCTTGACTTACAAGGCAAGTTTTTCTACGTGTGGGCCACATAGTTAGCTTGATCTTCAAGCTAACAACATGTGTGGCACATGGCCAACTTGTTGACCACGTTTCTAATCCAAAAAGTCAATTAAAGACACCTATGAAGTCAAAGCAGTGTCTAGGAAGTTTCTAGGAAGCTTCTATATTAAATATTATAGAATTAACTTTCTTTTATCTACTTTTACTTACTTCTACCTATTTCTATATGTAATTATTAGCTTACATGATTATGGCCGTGACATAGAGACATGGAAATTATTGTAGAATAAACATCTTGCTCCTATTCTTGATAAGAGCAAGATGATTATATTTTTGTAGAATAATTGAAGGCACAAAAGGTGTGCTTAAAAGTCATGGACTCAACCTAAAGATATCTTTTAAAGTTGATTTCTATTAGTTTTAGTTGAAGACAACTTATTAACAAAAGTGAACAAGGTCCAAACAAGTTGCTATTAGAGAAAAATATCTCAAATAAGTTTGTAAATTATTGAGAATGTTTAGAAAGACACAAGAGTAGTAAGTAATACACATATACAAGAGTAATAATAAGTAATACACACAAGAGGGTTTCTAAAGAGAGAGAGCTTCACACATAAAAATCTATTGATCTAGTTGTGTCTCGTATACAAGAGGAAAAAGGGGAGAGGATAAACAATTCTTCTCCACTACATTCCAAATACTATAGCTATAGTATTTACTATAGTCTAGAGTAAATATTATGGAAAGCGTCAACTACATTTAATGCTCTCAATACTCCTCCTCGCTCATCTAATATTTACATAATATAAAATTTATATAGAATTATGATCTATACTTTTCTGTAATCTTGCAAGATCAACAATTGTTGCCTCATTAAAACCTTATCTAAGAAAATCTTATTGTATTTAAGGACAAAACCATAGATGAAGGAAAAAGAGTACAAAATCATTTTCCTTAATTATTTAAAAAATTCATTAACTTTCTTATTCAAGAAAAGCAAATCATCACATAACAATGCCATAAGTAAGTTGACGATGGTTGCACAATGGGAGAGCTTTGGTGAAAAGATTAGCAAGGTTATTTGCAATTTTAATTTTTTTAATTACAAGTGATTGATCAGTAATCAAGTCATAGGTATAAATAAAATATTTTAGATCAATATGCGTTGTCTTATCACCTTTAATAAAACCAACTTGCATCTATGCAATACAAGCACTATTATCTTCATACAAGATAATTGGAGAATCATCATATAAAAATCCACATGTTGTTTGAATGAATTTATCAATTGATGGCAACCAAATATATTCTCAAGATACTTGATGTAAGGCAATAATTTTTGCATGGTTGGATGAAGTTGCAGTTATTGTTTGTTTCACTGATTTCCATGATATTGCAGCTCCATGTCTTAAAAATACATATCATGTTTGAGATTTATTTGTTGTAGTATCAGATTTATATCCTGCATCACAATATTCAACCAATTTTGGATCTGCAGATTGTGTGTAGTAGAATCCTAAATCTTCAATATCTTTTAAATAATATAATAAATATTTGATGTCATTCCAATGTCGTAGTATTGGACGTTGTCGGGGTAGAGAGAGTTTGCCTCAAGAAAGTATTGGGCTTCTGACTGCCACTAAATGCCCAATTAAGTCTAAGATATAAAAAGTACCAAGTTAATATATATAATATATTCTCTTTTTGGGTAATTACATCAAAACACAAGCCCAAGTACCAAGAAAACACCCAAATGTATGATAAAGATCTTAAAACCTTATATATCCTTATGAGAGATGTTTTTTGAACTTCAATAGCTCATAACTCATGATCACACTGTCCAAACAACCTAAAATTTTACATGAAGTACTAATATACTTTCAAAAACTATCACAAAATAATTCAATTGCAAATTCATTACGGATCTTGAGATATCACCAAAATCCTAACAATAGATTTAAACCCTAGCTTATATACACCTACGTGCTATTTTCTTTATATCTCACAAAATTAATACTCAAATATTATAAAATTTTGATTTATAACTTCTTAACCTAATAACTCACATTTACAAAAAAATTGAGCCAAAAATTCGCCTAAAAACTAAAGATATGGCTCCAATCATTACTATCAACAAAATGACTCTTTTATTGCCTTTGAATTACATGTACTATCTTCAATATCCTATAACTCCTTCATCTAGACTTGAAATTTGTCAAACAACACATGTAAAGTATAGCCAAAAAAGTGTTTTTTCTAACTCCAATTGCCGATCTTTCATTTCTCTTTGTACGCATATGTTACACTTCAAAGAGTGACAATAGGTACAAATTTGACACTTTAACTTTGAACACCTATATCTCCTTCATAAAAACTTGAAATCACACAAATTCTTCACCCAAATTATATCCAAAATCTTGAACTTGCTGATCTCAGCCTTCAAAGCTCGAATGACTTTGAAAGAGAAATCCTAATCCCTAATAAGGCCTCGGACAGCCTCCTTGAAGCCTATTAGGCATGGCCTTCTACCAATAGGAATGAAGTTTTCTTTTCCTTGCCTTCATCCAACCATGCCTTGCTTTCATCCCTCCCAATAAGCCTCCTATTAGTTAAGAATTTCTTCTTTAGGCTCTAATCTCCTCTCAAGGCTCTATACTAAATATTTAGGTTCTATAATATTTTTTTTTGAACTGCTATAAGTAAAAAAATAAACTCAAAATAAAGTTTTTTAAATCCACTCTTTTTAAATTAATCTATTTAACTATTCTAACATACACTAAGTCTTATGAACATATTATATGTTCTAACTAATTTTTACATATTGTAAAGTTTTACAGTACGACAATATGCACTATGTCTTGTAAGAATAGTAATTACAAATGCAATATCTGGTCTTGTAGATGTAGCCAAATATAAAAGTATTCCAACCGCTACGAGGTATGGATATTGATCTCCCAATATTTCCTCCTCCTCCTCGCATGGACGGTATGGATCATAACCATCACGACCATATCCAACCATTGGTGTGGACAATGGAGAAGTGTCAATCTTATTAAATCTTCGTAAGATTCGTTTAATATACGTTAGTTGGTAGGAAAAAATGCTACCATCTGTTAGATGTATAATTTGAAGACCAATGCTGAAAGTTATTTTTTCTAGCATTTTCATCCCAAATTCACGTATAAGTAGGTTAGTAGCTGTAACACATGCAGATGTAGTGTCCACTAGGTTAAGATCATCAACATATACAACAATGATCACAAAACCAATTTTATCTTGTTTGATAAATAAACAAGAGATTAGTGGATCACTTACAAACTTATTTATAATTAAATAAACTTGAAGACTTTGATACCACATGCATCTGAATTATTTTAAATCATACAAGACCTTACATAATTTAATACCACGATATTATCCTAGAGCAAGTCCATTTGGAATTCTTGTTTCTAAGTCAGGTAGAACTTTTATATAAATATTTGCATCAAAAGAATCATATAGATATGCAGTTACAACATCCATCAAATGCATCTCAAGGGTGGCATGAACTATCATTCCAATAATATATCAAAATGTAATTGAATCCACGACTAGAGAATATGTGGATTCATAATCAATACCAAATCATTGAGTAAATCCTTGAGGAGTAAGATGAGCTTTATAGCAGATTATTTGATCTTGAGCATCTCGCTTATATATTAATACCATCTTATATCCCACATGGTGAGATATAGGAGTGTCTATAATTGGACCAAAGACTTTTCTCTTATGTAAAGAGGCATAGTCTTCATAAATAGTAGTTTTTAATTTTGACCAATCAGAGTGATGCATCGCCTCCTTGATGGTTTGAGGTTCAAGATCGTCTTCCTCAGAAGAAAGGACTTCTATAATCATACATGCAAATGATTCATCTATCATAATAGATGGTTTTTCTCAAATATCATTTGTAGCACAATATAAAATAGATAATTATTTACTCAACTTATTCTTATTCCTTCCAATTCTAAGATTGTTTTTCTTAAGAATTGAAGATATATTATACATGGACATATCATCATGAATTGGTAGTCCCACAAGATGAGTGATAATTTCTTGAAAAATAATACCAAGATTAGCCAATATTATAGTTTTTTTCTTACAGGGTTGCTTATCTGGTCCACGAGTTCTTTTAATTGTTGTTATTATAACTTGAAGTATTGTAATCAATGGTACTCCAATCTAAGTAGGTACATTTTGAGCTTCATTAATATGAACTCTTATAATTCTAGGTACATCATTTAAGCCATCAAGTGTTTTATCTACGATCTTTTTTAGATACAAAATCTTAGCAACTTCAATTTTTGCCACAGATGTCTTAGGATCGGGATTCATTGTAAATGTTTCTGGTGCTTCAAATATAAGTACTTTATTTCTTTGTTAATTGGATACTCTTCCTTGAAGACATGAGAATATATTTTCTTCAAAACGGCAATTTTGTAAACATGCATGTAATAATGTGCCAATTGATGGATTAACAATACAAATAATGCTTGATGAATCAAAACCAATATATATGCCTTCTTATCGATTGTTGTTCTCGTTGTATTCAAGCTTTAATATACCAAAGCAATTAAACTAATAGAGGTGGATTCAAACACAGAGAAAGATTGGTTATATGAATTGGGTCTATTAGTGTCACAATTGACTATACTCTAGCTATCTAAAATCAATTATCAAACTACAAAACACCAAGGTTTACTACTTCCATCTTAATTCAACACATAATCCATTCTATGACTATCAATTCAACAATACTTCCATATTCTTATTAGTTCATCTCTCACTTATTCTCTTTGC
Source organism: Physcomitrium patens (assembly GCF_059467195.1). NCBI lineage: Eukaryota > Viridiplantae > Streptophyta > Bryopsida > Funariales > Funariaceae > Physcomitrium > Physcomitrium patens. The sequence continues at coordinate 13,429,380 of NC_143416.1, read as the reverse complement.
AGTTTATATATATTCAATTACTGATCTCCAGCTTATTTATTATATTCAATTTTTCAATTTATCACATAGAATTCAATATTTTCACTTAATACAATATAATTTGATAATCTCAATTCTCAAGGTTATAGATTTTCTCCAAATCGATCAATCCAAAGTCATATTCCACAATATTCTAATCACAATTTCAACAATACTTCTTTCTATCACAATTCTTCATAAGAAAATAATAAAAATAAAGAAAACAAAGAGATAGCACCAAGCTTACCCTAGCTTACGACTCTCACAGTCTAGCTTTGATTTCTTTCTTTTCAACTTTTTTATCTTATCAAAAGATGGACCGTCAACCAAGAAATTTCAAAGATTATGAACCTTTGAATTCTTTACCATTTGTTCCACTAACAACCTACTGTTATCAGCTAAACTATCTAACCATCAGTCTAATTCTCAAGGTTATCAATAGCCAACCAGTAACTTACTACAAAATTTATTTACCTATTTTACATAGTCCCACTCCTAATTGTGCAGTGCCCTCGCAAACACACAATTGTTACCTATCTAAAAACTACTTAATAAAACTCTACAAAGGTACTATTTCATCTGGCCCACCCAATTGATCATTTGCTACATTATCGAATGTGCATTCTATCAAATCTAGTTCAAATTGCAAATCTTCTTCCTCTACCTCGAGTCCATCCATCGACTCCTTTCTCACCTGGTTTGAGAGATCTTCATTATATTCTTCCAATTCACAGACTTGATCTTTTAGTTTTAAAATCTGGACATCCCAAAGTTCCAATTGTTGTTGCTGCTGACTCATCTATTCTAGAACATCTTCAATTGACACTTGTGACTGGCTCCTCACTGTTAACTCTTAATTGGAACTACTACTCTCAAAAATATAAGAAATATAAGAAAATGGCACTCCAGCCAACCCAAAACAATACCACAGAATGACTTTAACTGGTGCCTCACTCCTATTCTTTTACTACCTGGTGATAATAACAACATGTTATCCATACTGTCCATAAAAGGTAATGGGAAGTAATCTTTCTTAGTAGCTGCATTAAGTTTTCGGAAATCCTAACAAATTCAGATTTTTTTGTTCTTTTTTGGTACCAACATGATTGGCGAAATCTACTCACTATTCGCTACTAGGTAAATAAAACCAATTGTAAGTAGCTTGTCAAATTCCTCCTTCACCATGATAGAATATTTAGGATTAAGGCGATGTTGCCTCTATCGTACCGGTGTCGTAATACAAGAAGTCTTGCTTGAGAATGCTCCAGGCACCTAACTGTGGAAGGAAGAATGAAAATTGCAATAACAAAATCTTAATTCTAATAGAATACTAAAAATGCTCTAATTAGATTATAATAATGCTAAGCAAGCTTAATCAAATTCATAAAAACTCAAAGAAATTTCAAACAAACAATAAGAATTCTTAAAGAAATATTAGAAGGATCACAAATATCACTCAAATATATCTCAATTCAATCTTAATTTAATTTTGGTTAAAATCCTATTGAACTTCATTAAAACTTTAGGCCAAAACTAATGGAATCTTAAATCCAAATAAAATCCTAAACCCTAAATCAAACCCTAAACAAACCTTAAATCAAACCCCAACCAAATCTTAAACCAAATCTTAACCAAATCCTAAACCAAATCTTAAATTCTAAATAAAATCCTAACTAAATCCTAAACCAAACTCTAATCCAAATCCTAAATCCTAAACCAAATCCTAACCAAATCCTAACCAAATCCTAAATCAAACCCTAGTAATTCTTATAATAGATTTAAACCTCAATAACTAAATAATAAACCATTGATCTTAATTCAAATTTTGCACACTTCTTAAAAACTAAGTTCAAAATAAGTACAAAAAAATTGAAAAGGATCGGAGTTACCAAATTGACGATAACCTCAAAAATGTGCTTGGGTATTGGCTGGCCTCCTTCTCTAATCTTGATGCCAATCTTCCAGAGCCAATATCTCTTTTTTACACCATTCGATTCATCTTAAAATTCTCATATACATAGAAAAAAGTCTAATATCCTCTCACATAAGTTTCACTCCAATCCAACTAGTAGATTGCACGAAATCTTAAAAAATCCTACAAGATCTAAAATTCTACTTTTTGAGACCTTGATCCACTTAAACCTCAATATCCCTCAATTCAACTATTAGATAAAGCTGAAATTCACGACTCATATTAAACACAACTATAACTATAAACCCACAAAATTCCACTTGTAGATCTACTACAAAACTCTTGAAAACACCCAAAACATAAACCCTATTTTATTTCATAAAACCCAAATCATCCAAAACAAACCTTAACTTTGCAAAGCTATAACAAAGTCAATACAGATCCAAATCACCTAAAATCAATACCTATAGAAACCCTATTCAATATTTTATCAAATCCCACTCTCCGATCTGCCAAAGAGTCCTTGAATCACCGTCAGAGCATAGTTTTGTGCCTCAGGGTCTGATTTCGATCCAGGTTCATAACCGGTCCTCTTCAGGTGTCAACTTTCATCTTCTTGAGGTAATTTTTACTAATTTGCACTCCTAACTCCTCCCTACATATGCATATATCCTTTATTTTTCTAAACTACCTTTTTTTGTCTTATTTATTGCCTTACAAAGTAAATAGAAGCATAATTGGTAAATAGGCAGCATTGGTACCTTTAATTTTTCTACCCTTTGACTAATATCTATTTTTTCAAGATAATTTACTACAATATTTTTGAATTGAGATCCTCAAAATATGATATTTTCTTCATCCTTTCACTTGTTATCCATATTACATCATGACACCGATTTAGCGCTCTCCTCTAAAATGATACGATGCTCACAGACTTCAACTGAAATTCCTTTCAAATCCGCATATGACTATACAAAAGCAGTTTTATGCATTAAAAAGTAATCCATCCAAATTTCTTTTTTTCCTTCTTTTATATTGTCATAAATCTGAATGATTTGGGAAGCCTCCGCTGTACCTAAATTAGTTGGTTGACATTGTAGAATTTCAGGAGTCTCTAGAATAATGTTCTACTGAATTCCAAAATCTTTCACAAAATCCGACAAATTAGAACTTTCTCATTCCAGTTCCATAGCACTAACATGATTAACGTCCTCTCTATTCATCTAATATGCAATCATATGATCAAAATCGTTATCACGGACATGCGCATGTAAGCCAATAATTACATGTATTAATAGGTAGAAGTAAATAAAAGTAGATAAAAGTAAGTTAATTCTATAATATTTGATATGAAAGCTTCCTAGAAGCTTTATAGATGCTACTTTGACTTTATATGTGTCTTTAATTGACTTTTTGGATTAGAAACGTAGTCAACAAGTTGGCCATGTGCCACACATATTGTTAGCTTGAAGACCAAGTTAACTATGTGGCCCACAAATAGAAAAACTTGCCTTGTAAGTCAAGGCATGTGTCTTACAAAGTCAACACATATTGGAGGTCCTATAGAACGTTGCCACATAACCTCTAGTTAAATAATATATATAGAGACAAGAGTAAAGCCTTCTTCACTCTTGTCAACTCCTTTATTTCTTCCAATCTAGTTTCAAGGATCTCTAGTTTTCTTGGCTTTTGGCAATAGCCATTCTAGTTTCTTTTTTAATCTATATATATATATATATATATATATATATATATATATATATATATCAAGTTATTTCTATTTTGTCATCTTTCTATGAGAGAAGTCTCACTTGTTTATTTGTCTTTATCATTTTCTTGTCCTTAACAGATTGACAAAAATACACTTATAATATCAGAGCTTTGTCTAATCTTGATTAATAGTGGATTACTCCTTTCTCTTGATAAGACATAAGCATATTGAAAGTTGTGGATTACCCTCTTCTAAACTGATATTGTCCTTAGTATTTTCTTTGTTCTCAAGTCGTCTCTCCTATTTGTCTTAAGCGATAGTAGACATCTTTTCTTTTTTAAGTGTTATCATGACACAACTTCCTGAAATGAAAAATGTAATGGCACAAATGTAAGAGCAATTGAGGGAGTTAATACTTACGATGCATCAATTCAATTTACGACCACAAGGAGCAACAAGATTAGTGGGAAGTGAAGATAAAGAAACGATTGGAGCTGTTTCAACATCTCAACCAAATCATGTCTCTTCTCCTATGGTAGAACGTCCTTCCAATGTTAGAGAACCAAGAATTGTCCTACTCGAGAAGTTTAATGGCACCAGATCTAAGTTTTGAGGATTTATCAATCAAGTGCAACTTGTGATTGAACTTCAATTCCAAAGCTATCCAACTCTAGGATCGCAAGTTAGATTCATTGGTACATTTTTTTCAAATTTAGTACTATCGTTGTTTTTATCTTTTCTTGAACGACAAGATCCAATATTGGATAATCTAGAGATTTTTTCAGTAGAGTTTCGATCCATATATGGAGAACATGTTGCAATTCTTGTTGCAACTAATAAGATCCATATTTTATGACAAAGCAATCGATTAGTAATGTTGTATGCTTCACAATTTTGACAACTTGCAACTCATATCAAATGTAATGATGTTGCACTTATTAGCCAATTTTTTTACGGATTACAATATGAGGTAAAAAAATTAATGCTCAACTTACCTGATCCTCAAACATTGAGTCAAGCAATTGACTTTTCTGTGAAGTGCGACAATCACCTTTTTGAATTCTGATCTGAGAACCATACAAATGGACCTCAACATTAGTATAATTCAATGGCAATACCAACACCTCTTCAACACATACATTCAAAAGTAGAAGATATGTAAATCGATGCAGTACATTTTAAACCTCTTATTAAGCAAGAAAAGACTCATCGTTATCAAGAAGGATTGTGCTTATATTGTGGAGAACCTAAGCACAATACTCAACATTGTCCAAAGAAGTGACGCAACCATAAAATAAGGAGTATGGCAATCAAAGAAGATAGTATGTCAGAAAAAAAATTTGTCTAGCTACAATAGAGATCATGTAGTTGGAACCTTGTACAACGCCTAATGAAGGTCCTATCTTCTCCTCAGAACCCTCTCTATGTTTTATAATAAATGTTATTCTAGGACCTAAATATCTCAAAGCCTCTGCCTCGCTAGATTCATGAGCCTTAGCATATTTCTTAGATAAAAAATTTACTAAAAGTCATAGCATATTTTTAATAAAGAAAACTAAACTTGTTCATGTAGAAGTCATAGATGGTCGTCCGTTATCTTCAAGAGATGTTATTCATGAAATCCTTCCTATAGAAATAGCAACTAATGGTCATAGTAGCTTTCTAATATTTAATATCATTAGATCTCCTTCTAATCCAGTCATTTTAGGTTTATCATGGCTAAAAAAATATAAGCCTAAAATAGATTAAACTTATATTTGTATGTGTAAGTACTTTCTTGCATGTTGCAAAAGAAGGATCACCTTGTGTCATTTATGCCACACCTATTTCTATTGGTGGAAAGACTTCAAGTGGCATTCCAAGCCAATATCAAGATTTTCAAGATGTATTTGAGAAAAAAAATGCAGATACTCTTCTAGAAAATCGTTCTTATAACTGCTCAATTGACCTTCAAGAAGGAACACAACTCTCATTTTGACCAATCTACAATTTATCTCAAAATGAGTTAGCTGAATTCAAGGAGTATATTGAAGAGAATTTGGCCAAGAACTTCATATGCCATTCCAAATCTCCAACAGGAGCTCTAATTTTATTTATGAAGAAACAAGATGACTCATTGCAGATGTGTATTGATTATCGAGGACTCAACAAAATTACTATCAAAAATAAGTACCCACTACCTTTGATATCTAGAATTCTTGATCACTTGAATCAAGCTAAGATCTATACAAAAATAGAACTACAAGGAGCATATAATTTGATATGCATCAAAGAAGGAGATGAATAGAAGACTGTGTTTCGAACAAGGTATGGACATTTTGAATATAATGTCATACCTTTTGGACTTACAAATGCACCAATACCATTCCAACATCTAATAAATGATGTCTTTCTAGAGTTTTTAGATGATTTTGTTGTCTGTTACCTAGAAGACATCTTAATCTATTCTGAGAACCAAGAAGAATATGAACTTCATGTTCGCCAATTATTACAAAAAACTAAGTGATGCAGGGCTGTATGCCAAGATAGAAAAATGTATATTTCACACTACTCAAGTCGACTTTTTAGGATACATCATTTCAAATGATGGACTTATAATGGATCCTAAGAAAGTTCAAACTATTATAGATTGGAAGATCCCAAAAACAATAAAAGATGTCTAATATTTTTTGAGATTTGCCAACTACTATCAGATCTTCATCAAATACTTTTATCAAGTTGCAGCTCCACTTACACGTTTGACTTGTAAAGACAAACTTCAATAGAATCAAGAAGCACAAGTAGCATTTGAAACTTTGAAGATAGCTTTTATTTTTGCACCAATCTTGTATTGCGTCGATTTTTCTAAGCCATTTTTTATGGAAACAGATGCATCAGACTTTGCTTTGGATGCTGTATTGTCACAAATGAGAACAGATGATAAACTTCACCTAATATCTTTTCATTCCAAAAAATTTTCAGCAACCAAGATCAACTACGAGATCCACGACAAAGAATTTCTTGCAATCATAGATTCGTTTCAAAAATGGTGCCATTATCTAGAAGGTACTTCTAGCCTAGTCACAGTGTATATGGATCACAAAAACCTTGAATATTTTATGTCAACATGTGTTTTGAATCGTTGCCAAGCCCATTAGAGTATGTCTTTGTCAAGATTCAAATTCAAGATTACTTATCGACGAAGAAAACAACAAGGTTTATTAGATGCATTCTCTAGACGATCTTATCTCGTACTAAAGAAAAGAGATGCTACTTTTGATCAACAACAAACAATTCTCTTGAAGCTAGAGCATCTTCATCTTTGAGCAATGAAATCAACATTAACTATTGATTCAACTTTCATTAAATAAGTTCAGTCAAGTATATCTTCTCATCCTCTTATTTGTGATATAAAAAGAAATCCTTCAAAGTCTCATGATACTTCTAAGTTTGAAGTCAAGAAGAATCTACTATATTTTGATGGATGCCTATATGTTCAAGAAGGTGAAGCTCTATTACGTGATCTTCAAGCTCGTCATGACTTTCCAATAGCAAGACATTTTGGATACAATAAAACTTTGGAACTAATATCTAGGGACTTTTAGTGGCCACAAATGTGGAAAGCAGTCAAAGATTTTGTACAAACTTGTGATATTTGCTCAAGATCAAAAACTCCTCGTCATTGATCTTATAGACTTTTTCAGCCATTATCTATTTCAAAACAACCATGGTCTTCTATTTCTATGGATTTTATCACGGATCTCTCAATCTCAAGTTCTTATGATTCTATATTCATGATAATAGATCATTTTATCAATTTGGCACATTATGTACCATGTACAAAATCTATCATAGGTGAAGAAACAGCTAGGCTCTTTTTTGATAATATCTATCGCTATTATGAATTATCCAAAGATATTATATGAGATAAAGGAACTCAATTTGTATCAACATTTTGGCAGACTCTTTTCAAGATTCTAAATGTGGAAATAAAACTATCTTCGACATTCCATTCTCAAATTAATAGATAAACGGAGCATGTTAATCAAGTTTTGGAGTAGTATTTAAGATGTACCATTAACTACTAATAAGATGATTGGACAACTCTTTTGTCATTGGTAGAGTTTACTTATAATAATACAGTATATTCTTCTACAAAACAAACACCTTTTTTTGCTAATAATGGTTATCATCCATGACTTGATACTTTTGATTTTTCAAAAGTTGATAATCATGCTGCGAAAGATTTGGTAATTCATTTGTCAGAGCTACATGCAACGATGAAGGCATAGTTAAAAGAAGCTCAAGAAGAATAAAAGGTCAATGCGGATGTCTATCGAAAGAAATAACTACTATTCCAAATAGATCATAAGGTATGATTACTTCGTCACAATATCAAGACCACTCGTCCTTGTGACAAGTTGGACTATTAAAGACTTGGACTATTTTCTATTTTTACACAAATCAATCCAGTTGCATAACATTTACATCTATTGGAGTTAATGAAAATCCATCCAATATTTCACGTGTCACTTTTTGAACCATACAAGACACTGGACATACCAAGAAGAAGATAAGTTTCACCTCCTCTTATAGAAGTAGATAATAATAAAGAGTTTGAAGTGGAAGAAGTCTTAGATTCAAGGCGGCACCAAAATAAATTAGAATATCTTGTCCATTGGTGTGGATATGATATTAGTAAACGCACATGGGAGCCAGTAAAAAATCTTACAAATGTAGCAAAGGTGGTGGAGGCTTTTTATCGACAACATCTATTAAAATCAAGATCAAAACCTTTTTTATAAAAAAATCAAGATGTAGGGAAGATAACATTCTATTTTCAATCCTTGTTTGTAGCTTCTTTGTAGTTGTGTCGCTTAGGAAATGGAGAACCAACAACTAGCGGATTCGACTCAAGAGCCTTTGTTTGTTGATCTACCAGACAAGACATTACATTTGTCATAACCTTTAAGAAGACGCAATTGAGATGAAGATCTTTAAGAAGGACATGTTCTTCTTCGAATAGATGGTGAGATACAACGCGTTTGGTATCACGACCTTGGAAGGGACTCTCGATGTTTGGTGATTTTACTAGAGATAAGAACAACTCTTGATGGTGTTCCAAATGTTTTATTTGAAGGAAGTTATGAAGGCCTCAACAATGATCAAATAATTGGGTGGTCTTTCCGCCTTGGTATAGGACACTACCAATGGTTGAGAGGCCCTATCAATCATCTTCGAAGAGAATAAAGATCAGAGTATGTGGCGAATACAATTTGTCGCATCATAGGTTTCTTCAACATATGATTACCGCTCCTCATAGAACTCGTCCATAGAAGGGGTAATGTCATGGACATACGCATGTAAGCCAATAATTACATATATAAATAGGTAGAAGTAAATAAAAGTAGATAAAAGTAAGTTAATTCTATAGTATTTGATATGGAAACTTCTTAGAAGCTTTATAGAAGCTGCTTTGACTTTATAAGTGTCTTTAATTGACTTTTTGGGATTAGAAATGTGGTCAAAAAGTTGGCCATGTGCCACATATGTTGTTAGCTTGAAGACCAAGCTATCTATGTGGCTCACACATAGAAAAACTTACCTTGTAAGTCAAAGCATATGTCTTACAAAGTCAACACATATTAGAAGTCCTATAGAACGTCGTCACGTAGCTCCTAGTTAGATAGTATATATAGAGACAAGAGTAAAGCCTTTTTCACTCTTGTCAACTCCTTTATTGCTTCCAATCTAGTTTCAAGGGTCCCTAGTTTTCTTGGCTTTTGGCAATAGCCATTCCAGTTTCTTTCTTAATATATATATCGAGTTATTTCTATTTTGTCATCTTTTTATGAAAGAAGTCTCACTTGTTTATTTGTCTTTATCATGTTCTTGTCCTTGACAATCTTCAATAATATCTGGAGGAACTAAGTACTCTTCCGGTCCCCTACACTAGTATTTCATTCTAGTATGCTTGACAACTTGCCTTGTATCAGCATAAATTGGATCAGGTGTACTAATTTCTTCTTCTGTAGACTCCTCTTCACAATTCGACATGAATTCTAAATTGGCAAATTGAGTTTCTCCGTGATAGTGTACTGGATACATTTGTAATACAATTTTATCTCCCCCCTTGCCAATTGTCAAAGTACCCCAATCCCAATCGTTCTTAGCCTTCTCTTGATAAAGCCAGGGTCGTCCCAATAAAATTGGATATGATAAAGTTGAACATTGTAACCAAAAGACGATGTAGTCAATTTCATACATAATATCGATAATTATAGTTTGAACACTCCGTAAAATACCTATTGATTTAATTTGGTTATAATCTGCCATCCGTAACACCAATGTTGTCGGTACTAAGTGTTCTAAATCTAAAGCATCCATTGTATTAGCATTCATTAAATTGACGCTGGAACCACCATCCACTTCAATACTTGAGATCATAACACTATCAATCGAAACATTGATGATTGATGCACCTCGGTCAAGGTTTAAATTAACTTCATAAACTTCCTTATTGCGTTGCCTATGCCGTGTTAACGATGAATTCAATGTAAAACGGTACTCTGATGCAACCACTAGAAGTTGCTTCATAGAAATAGAAGGCCAAATAGCATCTAGATCCTTCAAAATGTCATAAGGTTCTATATTTAAGGTCATTCCCAATGCCCTCTTCTTTTTCATTGGTTTGAGTTTAACTCCGTGAGGTAAGATATTCTTCTACCCTTGACTCCAAATTAGAATAGTAGATAAAGCTTCCTTAGAATTTGTACCTCTGAGAGGATCTCTCAATGGATAGGACATTTCTTAAAACTACATAGAGAATGGAATAGCTTGAAACGGAGCCGAAGCCTCCATAATCGGGACCTCATTGGGTTACCCAACTAAGTTAGATCTCATACTGGGTAAGAGGTCTATAAGAGGACCTGGATAAGATGGCTCCGTAATTGGATCAAATTGACTCTTCGTATCAGACTTACCCAAATGTTTAATTGATCTTTTCCCCTTTTGGTGACTCTTGATAAGAACGGCTTGGACACATTCTATCCAATTTATCAGAAAATCTTGAGGACCTTGATTTATCTCTTTCATTTTTCTTTGGCTATGGATCTACTGATCTTGATTATTGAAATTAATAAGTATGTCCTGACTACTTGCAATTCCCACACACTGGCATATAATCGTCACTAGCTTTGGAATTGAGAGATTCATTGGCATAATGACCAATCTGTCTGCAACGGAAACAATAAAGTGGGCTTCTTGTACCTCCATCTAGCATATTGGGTGTCTCCACCAATATATACCTACTAGGCTTGTTCCATGTTGGCTTAGAAAATAATCTTGGTTGTCTCATTTGTACGGAAGATACTTGGTTTGATGATGCCAATGAAACATATTGTTGATAACTTTGTTGCTCCTTTCCATAGTTCTGGGGATTTGATGCAGACCTCTAATTAAAATTGGAACTTTGAAAGTAATTGAATGTTCGATTTAATCGATTAGATCGATTTCCATTCCATCCATACGTATTTTTCATTTGAACTTCATTGACTTTCCACTGAGTTAGTGGAATCATGGTTTGATTACTCAATTGTTGTTGCCTTTGTAAATGCCAACAATTTTGGGTAGGGTGCTTTCATCCACATAATGTATATTGAACACCTATTTGTCTGGGTGATAAATATTTCGTATCAAAATGACCTTGTCTCTTACAATTATTACACCATATATTAGGTCTCGTATTAGAAGGCTTATGTCATTTCTCCTTATCTTTAGCCAAATTTATGGCCAATTCTTCCATCTTCTTTATTAGATTTAATAATAAGGCTTCATTTTCATCTTTAACAATTGTATTTGTGAACAACTTTGATTGTTGATAGGTTGGCAATGTAAAATAAGTTGTAATCATTATTGGCGCTATTGCTTAGAGTGGTGTAGCATTAATAGGTTGTTGTAACATAACGTTCTTCACATTGGAAGCCGCCATTTGTGGATAATTATCCATCGACACATTTCTCGGTTGTATTTGTTGGCTTCCTGAACTTGGAATCATCATGGCCCCCACTGTTAACAATTGGTCATAATGACATTCTTCCCACATCTTTGCTTGTGCCAATGATGCCTCTATCGTAGCTGGTTGAGCCTCTTTTACAAACATTTTTAATTCTGGTGGATGCAAATCGTTAACTAATATCAACAATATAAACGCATCAGGCATTTGATTATTTGACCATTTACGAAGTATATCCGTGATCCGGCTATAATAGGACTCTATGGATTTTCTCACAAATATCGTGCTATTCATAAAACTTTCTCGAAGTTGATCTTCAAATCCAATTGGTCTAAAATGGGTTAGGAAGGCATTCCTCAAGGCCTCCCAATTGGATAATCTATCGATTAGTTGCCAAATATACCATTCAAAAGCTATATCTTTTAAAGTTGCTGGTAACCATCTCAATCAAATGTCTTCAGTTCTACCATTATTAGCCATGCAGGCTGTCAAGAATTGAGGTATATGCTGATCGAGATCAAAGCTCGATCAACCACTAAAACTAGGTAATAGTGCCACACTTATAGTTCCGTCTCCTACTGCTCCCATTTGTACTACAATTGGTACTTCTGGCACTCCCACGGCTATTAGTGTTATCACTCATCTCCTTACTATTTGAATCTGAATTTTTCTTTCTTTGATTTTTCTTGGACCTGTAATTCCTTTTTGTCGTTCCTATAGGCTATTTTTTATGCGTAATTGCTCCTGTCTTTATTATACTTGTTGATTAATTCTTTGATAATCCTCCCTCCCATGATTATTACTCATAATCTTTCATTCTTCTTTACAAAATGAATATTACCTTGAATTATGACTCACATATTTGTAACCCTAAAATTGGTTCTTCTTACATTTTCATTCAACATATAATTCCATCTCCCATACAATCAATTTCTAACATTTTATATTGTTATCATTTCCCTTGCAATGTTGCCAAAATGTTGTTCTCATTATTCAAGCTTTAATATACTAAAGCAATTGAATTAATAGAGGTGGGTTCGAACACGAGGAAAGACTGGTTATATGAATTGGGTCTATTAGTGTCACAATTGACTGTACTTTGGCTATCTAAAATCAATTATCAAACTACAAAATACCAAGGCTTACTACTTCCGTCTTAATTCAATACATAATCCATTCTACGACTATTAATTCAATAATACTTCCATATTCTTATTAGTTCATCTCTCATTTATTCTCTTTGTAGTTTATATATATTCAATTACTGATCTTCAGCTTATTTATTATATTCAATTTTTCAATTTATCACATAGAATTCATTATTTTTACTTAATACAATACAATTCGATAATATCAATTCTCAAGGTCATAGATTTTCTCCAAATCGGTCAATCCAAAGTCATATTCCACAATATTCTAATCATAATTTCAACAATACTTCTTTCAATCACAATTCTTCATAAGAAAATAATAAAAGCAAAGAAAACAAAGAGGTAGCACCAAGCTTACCCCGGCTTACGACTCTCACAGTTTGACTCCCCGGCTTACGACTCTCATAGTCTGGCTCCTTGCCTTATGACTCTCACAGTTTGGCTCTGATCTCCCACTTCTCAATTTCTTTATCTTACTAAAAGATGGACTGTCGGCCAACAGATTCTAAAGGTTATGATCTTTTGAATTCTTAACCATTTGTTCTCTAACAACCTACTATTACCAACTAAACTGCCTAACCATTAGTCTAATTCTTAAGGTTATCAATAACCAACTAGTAACTTACTACAAAATTTATTTACCTATTTTACATCGATGAACTCCAATGGTACGCCGTTGAGGTTCTGGTAGTTTTATAAATGACTCTGCAAGTCTATTTTGAACATGTTCATATTGAACACAATATGTCAATTCAATTCTTATTACAATACAATAGTCTTCAAAAGACTTTGATGCAAATTCTTTTGAGTTATTCATACGCAATGTTTTTATAGGATAATCAAGAAAATATGTCCAAAAACAAATAAGCATAGATATAAGATCGACAAACACCATCTTTTGAATTGATAATAATGAAACATGTGATTGTTTACTTGATGCATTAACAAAGTTCAAAAAATAACGAAATAGTTTTGATATTGGATTAATAGGACCATAAATATCACCATGCAATATTTCAAGCATTGATGGTAATTCTTGTGGGAGTTTTCAAATTGAAGGCCAAGTAATCATCTTACTTTGCATGTATGTACGACATAATTCTATAGAATCTACATCCAAAGGCTTTAAATTGTATCCAATTATACATGGAATAATCTTTCTAAATAATGTAGATCCTGGATGTCTCAATCATCTATGCGAGAAAGAAATACGACTCTCTGTGGTAGATGATGCTAAATTAAATATAATGGGAGGCCAAATCATAATTCGATATAAACCATTTTCTATAGCAAAAACTTTTTTTAACAACTTTATGGTTCTTCGCAAGAATCAAAACCTCTTTTCTATTTAAAATAGCAATCATGAAGTGATAACCATTGATATACACATCTTAATAGCTAATCAGACCTCGAGGTGCAAATATTGCATGTTTACATTTTATGATGGAATTCCCAGGTAATTTTACCATTGCTATGCCCTCTTGGAAACAAAATGCATTTGCTCCAACTATGATCATCATATTTTTAGTTTGCTAAGTTGAAGATTTTTCAATAAAAAATTATCTATCTCATAAGATAGTATGTATTGTTGTAGAATCAATGATTGCATCATTTGATTCATCGATAGAGGTTTTTTCATTCATATAAGCTGCCAAGTCATCAACACCAATTGAATCCATTGATGCATCTATGGTATGAACTTCACGAGCCTCAGCTCGTAGTTTTTTATTTTCTTAGAATATTTTAATAAAATATTCTGAAGTATGGTACGCATGTGCTAAATGTCCAATCATTCCACACTTATAATAAGAACACATCTCTGATTTTTTTTTTTCTACTATAATTAATAGTAGAACATTTATTCTTTCTATATGGATAGAAATGGTCATAACTATGACTACCATGATACTTGTGAGCATGTTTTCCATGTTTATATAATTTTTTCTGAGACTTTGAAATATAAAGTGTATGAGATTCTCGAAGTGTGGTTCCAATAGGATGAGCTTCCACATTCTACAAGAGTAGCTCATTTTTCTTCTCTGCAAGAAGTAGATAGGACATGAGATCAAAATGACTATGAAATTTCATGATCCTGTATTATTGTGCAAGCACAACAGATATAAGAGGAAATGTAGACAGAGTTTTCTCAATCATTTCTTCTTTAAAGATGCTTTATCTACATAATCGTAATTGTGAGATAATATTATACATTTTACTATTGAAAGCATTTAAATTTGGAAAATCCAAGACACATTGTCGGGATAGAGAGAGTTTGCCTCAAGAAAACGCTGGGCTTGTGGCTGTCACTAATTATTCAATCAAGCTTGAAAATAAGGGGAGCCCTAAGTTTATATATAAATTTTCCTTTTTGAATAATTATACCAAATACACAAGCCTCAAGTAACCAACAACACCCAAAATATGATAAATTCCTCTAAAACCTTAGATAATCTAATGTGGAGATTTTTCCGAACTTCAATACCTCATATCTCCTAATCCGACCGTCCAAAAAAACTCAAATTTTACATGAGGTACTGATGTATTCTTAATAATTTTTACAACAATTTTCAACCGCAAATTTGTTGCGGATCTTCAGATATCTTGAAAATCCTAACAGTCACTTCAAACCCTTGTCTTTATATACCCGTGTGCAATTTTTTTCATATCTCAAATGCCACGAAATTTGTATGTATAGCTTCTTAATACAAAAATTTACGTTCTCTAAAATATTTGAGCCATAAATTCGTCCGAATACTCAAGTTATGGCTCCAACCATTACTACAAACAAAACTGCTTACTTACTGCCTTTGATTTGGAAGCACTGCCTTCAATTCCTTATAACTCCTTCATATGAACTCCAAAAGCAATAGCTCTTTCATGACAAATGTAGGCCTTGTAATCGCTATTCCAGCCGCACCTTCCAATCTTCAAAAGCTGCTATAAAACTCCTCATATCTTCAAAAGAATAACAATATATCTTAAATTAATACCTTAACTTCAAATGGCTATAATTTCTTCACCCTAATTCCAAATCCTCTAATTTTTGCACACAAATTGTACCCCAAACCCTAAACTTTACAACCCAAGCTTGTAATCTCCAAATGCCCTCTTTGAAGTCACCAAAACCCTTCTTAAAGTCGTGGGCAGCCTCCTCAAAGACCATTGGGCATGGTATTCGACCAATAGGGATGAAGTTCTCCATTCCTTGCCTTCATCCGACCATGCCTTGCTTTCATCCTTTCCAATTAGCCTCCTACTAGTTTAGATTTTCATCTTTAGGCTTCTACCTTCTCCCAAGGCTTCATACTAAAAATTTAGGTCCTATATATATATATATATATATATATATTAATATCAAAATCAAAACAAGTAAAGAAATAAAGTAAAGTTTCTTATACCAACTCTTTTTAATTTAATCTACTAGCCACTCTAATACACATCTAGATTTATCAACACATAATATGTTTTAATAAATTTTTACATACTAAAAGCATTTACAATAGGACAACGTAAATGTCTCCAATTATGACATATGGATGGAAGGAAAATGATCTTTTGATGATCAAACCTAGATTTCAGATTCTTCCAAAGTTCTGCAGGATCTTCTTTTTTCAAATATTGATGTTGTAATACAAGTACAAGATGACGACAGAGGAAAAGAAGTACTTTCCAATAAATAGCAAGAGGAATATAAATACTTATGATAGGAGATTCTTCAAACATAATGGCATCTGAGAATTATTTTGCAAATAAATTTGCTTTTGCCATTTTTGCCCATAATAGATAATTGTTTCCATCCACAATCAATGGTGGAAATAGAAGAGCTTGAAAATGTTGGAATGCACTAGTAATAGTTGGAACCATAGTAGAAGCGGTTAAAGATGTAGAAGCACTTATTATAAATAAATTTGTAAAAAAAATACAAGAACAAGTAGAAAAGTTGAGTGAAATATACGTTAAAGTATAAAGTCAAATAAGATGATAAACTTAAACTTGAAAATCAAAAATATTATTATTATTATTATTAATATTTTTTTTTTGACAAAGTTGTGGATTGTCGCAACAGAGTAGCAGTAGGATGGCGAGAGTAGGCAGGCGACAGCGATAGGGCAGTAGGATGGCAGCGACGGGCAGCAATGATAGCGTCAGTGGTGGTAGAGTTGTGGCAACAGGCAGCAGTGGGAGTGGCAGGAAGAGCAATAGCAGTGGCAAGGCGGTGGACAAAAGCAGCAACGGTAGTGGCAGGGTCGATGACAATTGGTGGTCAGCAGCAACAACAGGATCAGCAATTATTTGGCGGTAGTCGACAATCATCGATGATGACTATTTGATGATAGTCGGTAATTAGTTTGGTGATCAGTTTGGTGACAGTTTGGTGACAGTTTGGTGATATTTTGGCTGCAGTTTGGCAACTGTTTAGCGACTATTTGATGGCAGGCGTGGGGAACAACAGGGATGCTGGGCTAAAGCAAGTATTCTAAGCAAGTATTCTAAGTAAGTAGGATAGAGAGTGGAGCAAGTGCTCTAAGCAAGGAGCTAATGTGTGAGGGGCCAGCAAGAAGTACAACAAGATCATGAGGCAAACAGTGAGCAAGAGTAGCAGCAGATTTGAAGAGTCAAGACTAGAGTAAAAAAAATTATAATAGTGTGTAGAAGAGAGTTGTATTGATAACGTGGTGAGAATGTTTAGAAAGACAGAAGAGTAGTAGTAAGTAATACGTAGACACAAGAGAAATAGTAAGTAATACATACAAGAGAGTTTCTAACGAGAGAGATCTTTCGACATAAAAATCTATTGATCTAATTGTATCTCGTATACAAGAAGAAAAAGGGGAGAGGATAAACAGTTATTCTCCACTACATTTCAAATACTGTAGCTATAGTATTTATTGTAGTCTAGAGTAAATATTATGGAGAGCACTGGCTACATTTAATGTTCTCAATATAAATCAAAGTTTCAATTTTTTTGTAGAATGTCAACACTAGTTCCATTCACAGTGCCTTTATTTGTCTATGTCACTTTTTCTAAAAAATTCTCTCTTAAACATCTATATAATTTGGTATTCTCTATTAAATAGTAAGGCTTTAAAAATATTAGAGTATAGTCATTTATTTTATGTGAAAGCTAGAGTGGATTTTAATGCACTTGTATTAAACAAGAGTTTGTAACTTGAGAAAATATAATGATAGAATAAGAAAAATATGTTGAAATATTATACTTTTCAAACTTCAATTTAATTAGCTAAAGGGTTTAGAAATTTTTTTTTAATTTTTAAATAAATTGAAAGCATTTTGGAACAAAGAAAGAAAAAAATTTATATTTTTTATTTTATGATTTTATTATTTTAAAAAAAATACAAATAAAACTCCATTAATCATGTGTTTAAACTTAATTTTTTTTTATAATTTTTTTGCTTTATAAAAAGAAAATTATAAGTTTTTTTTACCAATAATTTATAAAATAAGAATTATATCTTACAAAAAATATAGAAAAGATATATTTTTATCATAAATAACCAATAAATATATAATCTAAAAAATTATAAATATGAATTCACAATAGAAGGTATGAAAAATATAAAAAATAAAAAATAAAAATAGATCAAATAATAATACTTAAAAAATATTATAATTATTTTAGTTTATTTACTTAATATTCTATTGGAATATATAATGTTTTATAAAGATAAATAGAATTAGTATATAAAATATTATTAAAATATTTGTTGAAATTTTAATTTGGATACTAAGATTTAATGATTATATAGTTAATGTTTTCTTTTTAGTTTACTTTCTCTAGTATTACAAATCACAATAAAATTCTACTTTTATAATAATAGTTATCAATAACTTTATATAGCTTGGAATCAGTTTGAAGAAATTCTATGTTAAATAATATAAATTGACAAGAACTTATAAAATAAACCAAAGAATATTTTTATTAATTTTTTAAAATACAAAATTTTATATCTTCATCATTAAAATTATGAAAAATATTTTTAATATTTAATAAGAAAAAATTTATAATTGTATTTCAGATTTTCTTTTAAAATAAATACAATTATCAAAAAAAAATTTAGATCTAATTTAGATATCATAGTTTTTTCTAGAATTCTTGTCAAGAATTAGCACATTATGTCTCATTATTTGTATACATATAAAAGATATTTAAAATTACCATCAAATAATTATTTTAATTTTATTATTTTTAATTTAACAAAAAAACATGATTTTAGATTTTTTAAAAAAATTTTAATTTTTAAGGCTAAGAAAAAAATTACATTTATATTAAAAAAATTAATAAATTTTAAAAATTATATTATTTTTTTGTAATCTAATTACACTTAGAAGTATCACAATTTTTCTATTTATTATTTTTATTAATTATTATAAATAAGATCCAAAGACTATGTAATATTATAACAAGATTTGTAAGTCTTATTATCAAATAATGCAATAACAAAACAAAAATAAAATTAGAAGTTCTAAAACTAAACCAGAAGACATGTATTTTTAAGATTGAAGAATCTTTTTCTTTAATACCATATATTCCGAGGTTTAGGAAGCTTCTAAATAACTTTTTGTAGAAGTTTTTGCCTTCAAGTCTCTTAGGATGCTTTGTGAGTGATTTCTTTATTGCTTCATTATAAAGCAACTTCAAGAATCTTTTCCAATATCTTTTTATATTTCTTGGAAGTTAAGCAACCTTGCAAACCTCCTTTGGAACTTTTTTTAAAATTTTTTTGAGACCTTCTAAGATCTTTTAGAAATTTTTAGAACCTCCTAAAATCTTTAAGAATCTTCTACAATCTTTTCCAAATAGATGATTGTAATATCACCTCCTCCTTTAGCTCGAAGTTTCTTGAGGAGCAATTAAATTGTAATTATTTAAAAGCAAAGAAAATTAGAGAAATGCCTCATGGTCTATGAAATATATCCTAATTACATTTTATAGGTCAAAAATCTTATTTATACTTATAATCAATAATAATAACCAACATCTTTCATTAGAAATCAAGTTTGTACTTTAATAGCTTTATTATAAAAAAATTCTTTAAACATTGCTCTAGACATTCTTTATGAGTAAGTTCTACTTCAATAACAATTAATAATAATTGATTATTAAATATTCTTTGATATCTTTGCATTTTAAAAGATTCTTCTTGTTAAAGTTGATATTATGAACTACTTGGTTGACATGGTCTAATGTACAAACTATAATTCTTTTGACTATCTATAGTTAGAATTACTAGGCTAACAAGAAAGACTATCAAATTCAAGATATAATAGAATTGATCTAAGTTGCTACTTATATTATCTATAGAATCTCGATAGTCTTTTTTTTTCTAGAAAGAAAGAATTTTAAGAAATATTGGAAGCACAATATTCATCTTTGTAGACTAGATATCATGGGTATATTACCTAGTAGTGGTTACACATTGTCAGGATAGAAAGAGTTTACCTCAAGAAAGTGCTAGGCTTTTGCCTACCACTAAATGCTCAATCAAGTCTAAGATATAAAAGTACCAAATTTATATATATAATACTTTCTCTTTTAGGGCAATTACATCAATACATAAGCCCAAGTACCAAAAAAAAAACCCAAATGTATGATAAAGTATCTTAAAACCTTATATATCCTTATGAGAAATGTTTCCTAAACTTCAACAGCTCATATCTCACAATCACACCGTCCAAACAACCTAAAATTTTACATGAAGTACTAATATACTTTCAAAAACTATCACAAAATAATTCAATTGTAAATTCATTACGGATCTTGAGATATCACCAAAATCCTAACAATAGCTTTAAACCCTAGCTTACCTGTATGATATTTTCTTCATATCTCACAAAATAAATACTCAAATATCATGAAACTTTGATCTATAGCTTCTTAACTTAATAACTTACATTTTTAAAAATTTTGAGCCAAAAATTCGCCTAAAAACTAAAGATATGGCTCCAACCATTACTATCAACAAAATGACTCTTTTACTACCTTTAAATTACATGTACTCACTTCAATACCCTATAACTCCTTCATCTAGACTTGAAATTTGTCAAACAGTATATGTAAAGTGTAGCCAAGAAAGTTTTTTTTCCAAATCCAATTGCGGATCTTTCATTGCTCTTTGTACACATATGTTATGCTTCAAAGAGTGACAATAGGTACAAATTTGACACCTTAACTTTGAACATCTATATCTCCTTCACAAAAACTCAAAATCATCCAAATTCTTCACCCAAATTATACCCAAAATCTTGAACTTGCTGATCCTAGCCTCCAAAGCTCGAATGACCTCGAAAAAAAAACCCTAATTCCTAATAAGGCCTCGGGTAGCCTCCTTGAAGCCCATTGGGCATGGCTTTCGACCAATAGGAATGAAGATCTCTATTCCTTGCCTTCATCCAACCATGCCTTGCTTTCATTCCTTCCAATAAGCCTCCTACTAGTTAAGAATTCCTTCTTTAGGCTCTAATCTCTTCTCAAGGCTTCATATTAAACATTTAGGTCCTATAATTTTTTTAAATGCTATAACCAAAATAGATAAAATTCAAAATAAAGTTTCTTAAATCCACCCTCTTTAAATTAATCTATTAAATATTCTAACATACACCAAGACTTATGAACATATTATATTTTCTAACTAATTTTTACATAGAATAAACATTTACAATATGACAACGTGTTGTAGTGCTTACTTTGAAAAGTCAACATATTTTGGAGGTCCTATAGGACATAATTACATAGCTCCTAGTTAAGAGTATATATAGAGGCAAGAATGAAGCCTTCTTCACTCTTATCAATGCCTTTCTAGTCTTTAGTCTTGTTTTAAGATTTTCTATTTTTTTTTATTTTTTTATTTTTTTATTTTTTTTGGCAATAGCCATTTTAGTTCAATATTATATCATCTTTGAGTGAATTTTTAATTCTTTTTAGTGACACGAGATTGTATTAAGGATTTTTTTTTTTAAGATTCAAGTTCTTGACAGTTTGATAAAAGTACTAACTTACTATTCTATCTTATTTTAGAAGTAAATAGATTATCTCACTTCTATTGTTGTATTTTGAAGATTATGGACTACCTATCTTTTAACAATTTTTATTTTTATTTTCTAATACTCATATTTTCTTTATAGAAAATAGATTATCTCTCTTTGTAGAAATTTTTGTTTGATATTAGACATTACAGATTATCCTCGTCTAATATAATCTATTGAATTTATTTGAATTATCTATAGAAGAAAAGATTATAGATGCTATTCTTAGTGGAAGTAAAAATAGATTTAAAACTATTAAAAATCTTCATAAACCTATCAATACTCTAAGAATAGAAATTTTATATATCTCTAATATGAATCATAGAAGTGCTATACCTATGTCTATGGAAGAAATTCACAATCTCCAACAAGAAGTTGTGTAGTTGAAGGAAGCAAGTAGATTGACCTTGTAACCAAATCTAGAGAGTTTTTCTTCTACAAGTATGACAAGGATAAGAATTAATATATCTGAGAAGTTTAATGGAATAAGATCAAAATTTCAAAGATTTCTATAATTAGTCAAGTTTTATCTAAAATTATATTCCTTCCAATATATCAATGGATTTATTCAAGTTAGATTCATAGGTGCACTTCTATCAAGAAGTGCTCTCTCTTGGTTTATACTTTTAATGGAAAAAAATTGGCGACTCTTTTATGATTTAAATTCATTCCTTTAAGTATTTATGGCCATACTAAAAGAAAGTGATTAAGAAAAACTAATAGAGATTAATTTCTTATCTTTACAGTAAGGATCACGATCACCACCATATATGCTATTGAATTCCAAAACCACGCTTGCGATGTGGGCTAGAATGACAAAGCCCTTATCAAACAATTTTGATATGGGTTGAAAGATAATATCAAAGATTTGTTACTGATAATATTAAAGATAAAATCTTTGAAATAATTTATTACTCAAGCAATTGCATGTGATAATTGATTATTTGAAAGACATTAAGAATAAAAATTTGATTCGAGAAGAATAAATCAAATAATGATGGCACCTCCCAAGTTTTTTGAAACTTATTCATCAAGATAAGAACTAATACAAATTAATATGATGCATTTTAAATTCCTTACAGAGCAAAAAAAGACTTGACAATGTCAAGAAAATTTATGATTGTATTGTGGAGAAGCTAAACACACAACTTAATATTATCCAAAGAAACAATGCAACTACAAAATAAAAAGCATGGTTGCCAAAGAACACAATTTGTTGGAAAACAAATTTTTCCAGCTACTATAGGAACCGTTGTCATATTACGTGCTTTCTTGCTCGAGAATATGCCAAGCGTTTGGCTGTAGAAGGTAGTATGGAGATTCGCCAATAGTCAAGCAGTCTATCAGTTTTTGACTGTTGGAATATAAACAACTACAAGAATACACCATAAATCTATACGGATGCCCTTTGATTGCTCGCCGAAGTCCTTTTTGTCCCGGTCGGTAGGTCTTTAGACGTTACAGAGAACCCCGAACAACCCAAACTACTAATCTTCGATACCGCTTTATACTCACGATCTTGTATCCACTGACTGTCTCGTTAGATTAACACAATAAATTTTATTCACTCCGCATACTCAATCCTATAGACATCCTTTTAATTCTTCATCACGGATGTAACTCGATTTCACAAAACAGTCAAGAGTAATCAAACCCACTTCATTAAAAATCCCGATTCACCATTATAACACTAATTTCAGTAACGATTGCCTCAGTCTTTCCAAAACCCTATGAAGAAAAAAAACCCAATTCTCTGTCTTTTTTCTCCACCCGAAGCATGAAGCTAGCTCTCTGATTCTTCAAAAAACTCTCCAAAAACTTATTCTCTCCTCCTCTCATTTCTTAACCTTAATTCTGAATTTCCTCAATCCTCCATCTTGGATCCGGAATTGGCTCCCACCGTCAAAGCTTGATCCAAAATTGGCTCTCATTGTCAAAGCTTTCTCCTCCATTTTTACCTTTAAGAAATCTTTTTACCAAAAATAACGTTCCTTGAAACGGCACAAAGGACAGGACAGCCTGAAACAGAATCGAAACCCTGTAATCGGGACCACATTGAGTCGCCCGACCAATTCAGGTCTCATATTGGCTAAAAGTCCAGTAGTAAGACCCGGATGTCCCCGTAATTAGATCAAATTGGTCCTTCGCATCAGATTGGCTGAGGCCCGTAGTAAGACTTGGATTTTTCCGTAATTAGACTGCATTGGATTGCCCGGCCAATTCAGGTCTCATATTAGGTAAGAGGACCCGGATTGGATTCTTGAAATTGGATCCAATTGGCTCTACGAACCAGGCTCACCCGTTGTGTGAATTGGTCCTTTCTCTTCCTACTGACTCCCGTTATTGGAATCCAATGGAGCATTTCAGTATGCTCCGGCTGACTGTAACGGGGTGACTGAACTTGGCCACTCACTATTTACACTGGAGTTGGTCGTTGCTCCCAATATTCGAGGTAACTGAACATTAATAAAAGTCCCCTTTCTTTATATTTTTACGGTATACTCGTGTGACAACACGACATCCAATCCCTATGAACCTGCGCATCCTCCGGTATGCACCAATTTACCCAATTGCTGTTTGATTTAGAAAATATCCTCTACGTCTTTGTCTAGTTCGTCTTCGTCACTATCATTATCCAAATCACTTTCAATCTTTTGCTACGGAATCTCTATACCTTCATTAAGGTCTTCCATATTCATCTCCGCGTGTCTTCATTTAAATATTTTTACTCGCTTCCCTGCAATTGGTATTTTCAATTTTGTACCATCTAACTCCCGTAATGAGTAAGTCGCATTATCATGAATAATTGTTACTACATATGGTCCAAACCAACGTTTTGAAAATTTCTGCAAAGTACTATGTTGATTATCCAGACTATTGTCATAAACAAGTACCCAGTTACCTTCCTCGATTGCTTTTGGTCTCAATCGATGTTGCTTATCGAATCGCGCCTTGTTTTGTAACCTTGCTCTTTTTAACCTTCCCAATGCTATCTGGACATCTTCCATTCTTTGTTCCAATTGTCGAATCCTAATAGCCAGAAGTTCTTCTCTTCACAATCCATCTTCCCATAGTAGCATACTCCAAGTAAGTACCTTTTCTTCAATCGGCATAATTGATTTTCGACCTATCATAAGTTCTACTGGCATATATCCTGTCACCAAACTATGTGTTGTTCGATCAGCCTATAATGCAAATAACAAAAGCCGTGGCCACTCTCTAACTTTTCCATTACAAGCTTTAACTAATGCTTTCACAATCGGTGGGTGATCGCGTTCACTTTTTGCATTCCCTTCCGAATTATAAGCAGTAGCCAGTGATAGTTTAACTCCACATCTTTCAAAGAACTTACGAGCTTCTTGTGCATTTAATTCTCCACGATCTGCAGTGATTTTTTCTATGCATCCAGTAGCGGCAAATGACATCTTGAAGCAAAAACCTAAAAATCCCCTCTGTAGATTTTGTCCTCAATGTTCTTCCTTCTACTGGATTTGATAAATCTTCACGAGCTAAAACCAAATATCTCATCTGTCATAACTCAAATAGCATAATAACCAAATCAACAATCCATTTAAAATGAATAGCCAGAGGATACGTAGGATGAAGACCATCTCGATGTCGGATATTAGAATACGATTGACAGATTTCACATGACTCTACAAATGAGAACACATCTCGATACATATTTTTCCACCAATACCGTTCCTTGAGTTTAGCAAAAGTAGCCCAGATTCTTCTATGCCCTGCCCATAAACTATCATGAAACTCCTTTAATAATTTTAGTTTTTCTTCCTTTTTGCCTATCACTCATCGTGGCATCCTGTAGAATAAGTAGTTATTTGTTGAATTGTAGATACTTAGTTCATAGTGTAAACAGGGATAGATGACTGTTGAAAAGGTAGTTCAGTAGGTAAAATGGATGAATAGTTAGGAAAAGCAGTTTTCATTAGAGATGTAGCAGTTGGTATCTCGTGGTAGCATAAGGAGGATGGGAGAGAGGAAGTAGGGGCCATTACTGTGATAGTGTGAGCCGGGGTAAGCTTGGTGCTACCTCTTTTCTTTTGTTGTTATGTTCTTTGAAATAAGAGTATTGAGAGTTTCTGAATATTGTGAAGTGAATCATGGAATGAAAGTGTGAATGGAATTATATGTTATTGAATGAGAAGAAGAGAGATTGAATGCTGAAATCTGAATGTAGTTCAGCAGAGAGAATGAGTCTGTGTTTGTGTGAAACACTGTAATGTGAAGGCAGTTAATGGTGAAGAACTCCAGAATTTGGATTATAGTATGATTATGTCCTCTCATTTAGGATAGTGCGGGATTACATGTTGTTTGTTATCAGTGATGGTGGAGTATTATTAGGAAGTGGAAAGCATTGTAGTGTTTCCTGGATGTTTTAAGTAGTGCGGAATACAGTTAATTGTGTGACCCTAACGTGTAAGCTCATGCGGTATTCTTTCCCTGTGTTCGAATTCCCCTATACAGGTTTACTCTGATTAGATAAGTTAGAGTAAGTAAAACGACAATCACACATCCCAATTCCTTTCTCCGGTCTCTTCCATAAGAATCCATCTCGAAGTAAAAATCCATATGTTTTTTTTCTTATTTGTTTGAATTTTTCTGTAGACCAATTTTCCTGCTTAATCAAGGTATTCAAGTAATGACCAATATTCAATAATTCTCCTTAATAAGATTCTTCAAGAAATAGCTTGTCTTCCCTGTTGAGATTTGATATTGAATAGAATTTCAATCCAACATCATCAATGTCTTCAACCATTTCGTCCTTCCTCTCGTATCTTGCTCAAGATAGCATGTATGCTACTAAATTATCCTTCCTAGTAACATGTTTAAATTCTGGATTTAGTGACTAAATATAAGTAATCCATCTCAACATTGCAATATCTGGCGTTGAACAGTTAGTAATCATTCCAAGCAATGACAAGCAATCTGTTTCAATTACTACTACTGCCCCAATCAAATAGTCTTTTTCAGCTTTCATAGCCGAAACAACTCCCCAAAGTTCTCTTTTGACTTGCGAATATGCACGCTGACAAATACTTAAAACTTTAGCTCCAAATCAAACTGCAAATCTATTCCCATTTGAATCATCTTGATCCACAGCTCATCCAATGGCAATTGGACTAGCGTCTACAGTAAGAATCGCTGGTCTATTGCACTTATAATCAACCTTCCTCAATATTGGAGGTGACATCAATAATTTCTTCAATCTTTGCATTGCCTGAATATGCCTTTCTTTCCATTTAAATCGGTAACCCTTGCGTAATAGTTCATATAATAGATCCGCTATGTGAGCAAAATGAGGGATTCAGATTCGATAAAATACACATGCACCCAAAAACCTGTGAACCTCTGTTAAAGAATCACAATCCTCTTTCATCCTTCCAATTGCATCAACTTTAGTCAGATCTGGTTTTCTTCCGTAAGATCCACATAAATGTCCAACAATTACAACCTCTCGTACTCCAAATATGGACTTCATACCCGATAATGTAAGATAAACTTCTCCAAGTCAAGTTAAAATCTTTTCACAATCTTATATATGATCAACAATATATTTGCGACACCCCCTCGTATCTAAAGTTTCATCCTTGTCTCCTTCTCTGCACCCTTTTATAGGAACATCATCCAGAAAAGGCATAGTCTTTTTCGAAATAAAATCTCTCAATACCTTATTCATCCCATTCATCATATGCGCAACTGAGTTGATCGCGCCTTGAAGAAGAGTGCACATTCTAACCAATCCAAGTGGTGTCCTCATTGTTGTCATATCTCTACTTCCTTCGGCAAATTGAAATTGATCATAACCTGAATACAAGTCACCCATTGAATAGATCGCCCTTCCAGCAAACGCCTCAGTAAATTCATCCACAATAGGTCTAATTCCTGCATTCCTGACAGTTACTGCATTCACCGGTTGCATATCTTGAATAAAACGTAGTGACCCATTCTTCTTAGGTACCGTAAACTATCGACTAGAATACGGTGCAAACAAGGATTTCAATATTTTCATCTTTATCTTTTCTTTTAATAGTTCCACCAATTTAGGTAAATGTGCCCTCGATACTGGAATCGGTCTTAGATTCTAAGGTACATGCGGTACAGTGAAGATAACCATAGGTGTTATAATATTTGGATCCACACACCCAATTTCATGAGATTCGAAAGCAAACGATCTACCTTGTTTAGCCAACATCTTTTTGAAGCAAGTAATTTCCTCCGGCAATAAAGAACCATCAAAACCAATCTTCAATTCTTCAAAAGTCTCTTTAGTAAACTGATGTCCAATACTCATTGGATCTCTTAAACTTGCTTCTTTTGATGCTTCTCCCATTTGTTCTTTAGAATCTTCTGGCAATGATCCGGCAACAGGCTTTACCTTCTTATCTGCCGTTTTATATCTCGTCTCTACAGTGACTTCTGGTGCTTGAAAAGATTCAAGTATGGTATAAACTTCTCTTAAATGAATCTCAACAATCTTATCATTATCCGCTAACCCAATAGATGTAATCAATTCCAATGAATCTTCCAGCCCATTTTCTTCATAAACACCTAAAATCCTCTCATCATCTTGCAATGTACCTAACTTGTGTAATTGTCCTTCAATATCATATAATCTTTTTCTTTCTTTTCTTTTAAAATCATTAACTTTCTTATACATAATATTTCCATTCTCCAATATACGAATAAAACTCGCATCAAAGGCACCTTCATCTCGCGAGAGTACCTCCTCTTTTGTACCTCCATAATCTCGCTTTACAGTAGTACCTCCCCAAAATCCTTAAATCCTTCAACAATCTTTGGTAATGGTTTCTCCCTCAACCTATCTCGATTCCGTTCATGGTTAGGAGGTACTGTTAGAAATTATACAGCTTTCCTCCCATCTTCGCTCCGTACCCTTGCATAAGCAGAACCATCGTCAAGTACTTTTGTTTCCATCCGTGTTGCCGTGATATAAGGTTGTCCTAAAATCAACAGATAAGACGTTGTATCTTGAACAAAGAAATGTTGCTCCGTTGCAACATCCTCAATCCGAATTTTGACATCTGGATAAGCTCCATATAATTCGCCCCGTGTGTTATTAGCTGCTCGTATTGCCCATCCATGTTCCATATCAATTGGCCATTTTTGCTTCTTATAAAGATCTTTAGACATGAGATTTATTTCAGAACCATGGTCGACTAAAGCAACAATTGGTTCTTCTATATCTCCTACTTTCATCAATACCTCAGTAGTTGCCCTTGTCCAATGCTTTCGAATATAATGGCTCAAAGTTTCCATTTCCTTAAGACTATAATCTTCGAAACGTACTCGTTGATTATACCCATTCTTTTCATTTGTTGATTGCTTGTAATCAATATCAACCTCTTCTTCTTCTTTATATATTCTTGCATCAATAGCATGCCTCATTCCAGTTTCACCCATTAATTGCCTCTTTCGCTTAATGTTGTTAATGATAATATCATGAAACTCCTTTGCAATTTCCAAAACTTCTTTCAATGTGAATTCCACCTTAGCGTTTAATATACGTTCTTCCAACATCCCTTTCAAATTTGTTGCCGCTTCAATGTCAAAAAGTAGCTTATAAGCAATTGATTTGCCCTTATCTTTTGTCTCCTTTGTTTTTTCTTCCAATGATGCTGAGGTATCCTTTATAGGCAATTCTTGTGAAGCTGCCTCCCGAGCCTTGTCTCCTCGAGTTTGCTTCTTAGAAGAATTTCCTTCTCTAGTATCATCAAAATTTCCTTGTCTCTTTTCTTCCATCAAAGCTTCATGTTGGCTCTTAGCAATATATGCATGAACTGAAAGAGACTCAACAAGATCCTCTCAATCTGTTCTACCTCGTATTGTAGCTATAGTCTTCAATAACGCTTCTTGAGGTAATTTCCCTTCTTGCATTGTAGAAACGGCAAAAGTCCAAAATTCACTAGTTTCCGTACTTCCACCAATTTCATCATCTACTCTAGCACCATAACTTGCACTTTCTCGTGCTGCTGTTTCATGCTCTTTTAGGTAATCTTGAACCAATGCTCTCATTCCTCCCTTGCCAAAATTGGTTTGAAGAAGATCCTCCCTATCTTTCAATACTATCTTTCCATCTTTTCAGCAAATAATTCCCTGCCGTATCATATTATTAAATTCATTGCAATCTTTTGTAGTGTGTGAAGCGTCATCGCACCAAATGCATCTTTGAACATATCCTTGTTTTCAAACATTCTTCGAATTGTTTGTAGAAGTATTCTCTTCAAGTCTTGCCAATTTGATTTGAAGATCTCGCATTCCTCGTATAATTTCTTCCATCTCCATATCTACTTTCTTTGATAAGGATGTCGAAGGTTGAACTGTAGGCATTGTTGGTGGTGTCGTACGTACTGTAGCTTTGGGTGCTTGTACTGTTTTCGGAAAATTGCTCCTATCCTTCCTCCTTTCTCTTTTTGTAAGCAATCCCACCGCATCTTCAACGTTCTTTCACTTTGTTGTCAATCCTTCTTTTTCTTCTTTGTCTTCAAGAAGGAGTTCTAATTTCTCTTGCAATTCTCCATCAGCAGCTAGAAGAAATAGATCAACTTTGTTCGGCTCCAATGTCAATTTTTCTACCTTCGATAATTGAGAGTACTGCCTCTCAAATTCCCTTAGTAGCTCTGTTGCTTGTAAATTCTTATTGTCACGGACCAAAAATACAAACAAGAAATCTAAACAAGAAGTTCAAGAAGAAATGACAAGAACTAGATTATCAGATGAGTACAAGAGCAACGCCAAGAGAATTAAGCTAGAGCTTCAAGAGATGTGTTGTCGAGACTGAAGAACTCTTCAGCCTCGACTCTTATATATACTACCGGCCTATGGTTCTAAGGAAGCGCATCAAGAAGCTTCCCAAGAACTATGAAGCTTCTCGAGCAACTACCCAAGAGCTAGGAAGCTTCTCAAGTAACTTCTTAGAATCTACTAGAATATTCTAAAAATCTTCTAGAACCTTCTAAGGGAATCTTTAGGGAATCTTCAAAGAATCTTTAGGAAATCTTTAAAGAATATTCTAAGAGAATATTCAAAGAATCTTCTAGAAATTTCTAGAGACTTCTTTCTAGAAGGTTCTAGAAACTTGTCTCTAGAAAGGTCTAAGGACTATGTCCCTAACATCACCTCCTCCTTTAGCTTCGAGGTCTCCGAGAAGCAATGTTATCGTCAGTCAATACCAACGTAAGAAAATGAAGATCTGTCGCATAACCTCTGCTATGAACTCCAATTGTTGTTCACGAGGCAAGTGATTCAATGGTCCTTGAAGCCAACGGTAGTGGCCCACGCCTTCAACTTCTGACCAAGCATGAACCTCCGTGTCTTCATTGTGAAATTGTCCTGCAAACACTCCTTCTGGCTGACCATTGTAGGTAGGCTCGACCTCAAATACAATCACCAGCGATCTGTTCCTCGGAATCCTTCGACGTCGTCGTGGTGCAAGCGGTTCTTCATCTCGCAGTCGTCTTCGTGAGCTAGTTGCTTGAGATAACATGACAAGTGTAGTATCTTGGCTATCCATATTCAAAGGCTAAAACAATAAGAACAAACTTGGGCTACTCACAAAGTTCTACGCTATCTTGGAGAGAATGACTACATCAACTATGGATTTTGGTGGTGCTCTCTCCTCTTTTCTGTTTTCTAGATGAGCAAGCTTAAGTAAGAAGCTATCATCGAACCAGCTTGGATTTCTCAGGATATCGTCGATGAAACTCCTGTACCTTTTGCGGCGCATTCGCGAGATTTTCGGCCGGCTCCCATGTTCGTTCATTAATATCGTAACCGCTCCAATGCACAAAGTATTCTAATTTACCCCGTCTTTGCCGTGAATCCAGGACCTTTTTCACCTCGTATTCTTCGTGGTTCTCTATTTCTATGCTAGGTGGTGGACATTGTACTCTTCCAGGAAAAGACGATTCTCGATAAGGCTCCAACAAAGAAACATGAAAGACAGGATGTACCTTCATAGTAGCTAGTAACTCCAGACGATACGCTACAAGATTGATCTGCTTCTGGATAACAAATGGTCCCAATCTTCGATAGTCCAATTTGTCACATGGCCGCTTGGTCTTAATATTTCATCGAAGCAGCCAAACTTTGTCTCCAATCGTGAATTTAGGTGCCTGATTCCGAAATTTATCCGCGGATGCCTTATAAGATTCTTGGGCAGTTTGCAATTGAAGCTTCAATGTAGTTTGAAGTTGCGAAAGCTCCTTCACCAATCCTTCAGCTGTCGGATTGTTAATCGTTGACGAACTCCATAAGTCAAGCTTCGGATGGTATCCATAATTGGAAAAGAATGGCGTTTGTTGACTTGACGCATGAAGGGTGTTGTTATATGCGAACTCGGCTAGCGGTAGATATGCGATCCAATCATCTTGTTGATAGTTGATGGTGCCACGTAAATATTGCTCTAAAACTTGATTCACCCATTCTGTTTGGCCGTCCGTTTGAGGATGAAATGCCAAAGAAAGCTTGATATCCACCTTGAATATTTCAAAAAGAGATTTCCAAAACTTTGACTCAAACTGGGTTCCTCGATCCGATACGATATCATCTGGTAGACCATGATATCGATACACATTATCAAGAAAGAGTCTTGCTGTGTCTTTGCTTGACGATGTCTTCTTGCAAGGAACAAAATGCGCCATCTTTGTAAGCCGGTCTACGACAACAAAAATGCTGTCAAATGAATTCGATGGTGGTAGATCCGTAATAAAGTCCATGGAAACCGAAGACCATGGTCGGCGCGGAATAGGCAATGGCTGTAGAAGTCCATAAGGCCGATGTCGAGGGTTTTTGGATCTTGAACAAATATCACAAGATACAACAAAATCTTTCACATCCTTCCACATTTGAGGCCACCAGAAATCGCGGGAAATAAGTTCCAAGGTCTTATTGAATCCAAAATGTCCCGCAGCTGGAAAGTCATGACGAGATTGAAGAACTTGGAGTCGTGTTGGTCCTTTTGGGATATACAACCGCTCTTCGAAATATACTAGATCTCATTCCATCTTGAATTTATCATCACTAGCATGTTACTTGATATCAAGGGCTAGAGAAGCTTCAATGGTTGCGGCCCGTACCTGGTCGAGGAAGTCAGCATCAATTGGTACAATAGCTGCGTTGAGCCGAAATTTCTCTGGCTTCAACAATGTCGTGCACTGTTGATCAAATGCTGCATCTCCAGCCTTTGGCACGAGATATGATCTCCTTGATAATGCATCGGACAACCCTTGTTGCTTCCCAGGCCGATAAGTAATAACAAAGTCGAACCTGGATAGCGACATACTCCACCGAGCTTGACGCCGATTCAAAACCCGAGCCGACATAAAATACTCCAAATTCTTGTGATCCGTATATACGGTCACTGGATGTGCAGTTCCTTCGAGAAAGTGGCGCCATTCTTGGAAAGAATCTACTATAGCAAGGAGTTCCTTATCGTGGATCTCATAGTTGATCTCAGCAGCAGAGAATTTTCGAGAATAGAACGCAACTGGATGGAGCTTCTCATCTACGCCCATCTGTGAAAGTACAGCTCTCAAAGCAAAATCCGAAGCATCTGTCTCCAAATAAAAGGCCTTTGTAAAGTTTGAATGTACCAAGATTAGAGCTATAGTAAATACCATCTTCAAATCTTGAAATGCTTTTTCTGCGATAGGTCCCCATTCGAGCTTGTCCTTACACGTTAACCGAGTGAGGGAGGCAGCAACTTGAGAATAATTCTTGATGAAGATCCGATAGTAGTTAGCAAATCCAAGAAAATATTGTACGTCCCTAACCGTCTTCGGAACTTCCCAAGACATGATTGCTTCCACCTTCTTTGGATCCATCTTCAAGCCTTCCGTAGTCGCGATGAATCCCAAAAATTCCATCTCAGTTTGGTGAAATAAGCACTTCTCCAATTTGGCATAGAGTCCTCGCTCCCGTAGTTTTTTGAGTACCAGACGAACATGCTTCTCATATTCTTCCTCGTTCTTAGAAAATATCAAAATATCATCTAGATAGATGACAACAAAATCGTCTAGATGCTCTCGAAAGATGTCATTCATCATGTGTTGAAAGACTGCTGGAGCATTAGTAAGACCAAATGGCATGACATTGTATTCAAAATGGCCATACCTTGTTCGGAATGCTGTCTTCCATTCATCTCCTTCCTTAATTCGCACAAGGTTGTAAGCTCCTCTTAGGTCAATCTTTGTAAAGATCCTTGCACGCCCAAGTTGTTCTAGAAGACCAGAGATCAAAGGCAGTGGATAGCGATTCTTTTTTGTCACCTTGTTGAGACCTCGATAGTCCACGCACATCCGTAGTGAGCCATCCTTCTTCTTCACAAATAAGATTGGTGCCCCAGCTGGTGACTTCGAATGACGGATGAAGTTCTTGGCTAGATTCTCGTCAATGTACTTTCGCAACTCAGTCAACTCCGTCTGCGACAAATTGTAGATTGGTCCAAAAGGTGGTTGTGCTCCTTCTTGCAATTCAATGGCACAGTCATAGGGTCGATGCTCTGGCAGCATATCAGCATTCTTCTTTTCAAAGACATCTTTGAATTCTTCATACTGCTTTGGAATAACCAAAGTCGGAGTTGCATCTTCTATAGTCGGAGTTGCAAAGATGACAAGAGGTGTATTTTGCTTGGCTTCCTTCATGAAAGCCCTTGCACCTATAAACAAGGATTTGTTTCTAGACATTGTCTTGGCAGATTCTACCTTCAAGGAGTTTGTTGGAAATGTCACTTTCCGCAACTTCCAATCTATCAATGGATTATATCTATCAAGCC
Organism: Physcomitrium patens; assembly: GCF_059467195.1. Lineage (NCBI taxonomy): Eukaryota > Viridiplantae > Streptophyta > Bryopsida > Funariales > Funariaceae > Physcomitrium > Physcomitrium patens. Next base: position 13,394,736 of record NC_143416.1, on the reverse strand, counting down.
AAGATAGTCCCAAAATGATAGGACATGAAGGGGTCTTGATAACATTAAACACAATATTGCTCTCATGGTTTTCAAGACGTACCTTCAATGGTTTAGTTTCATGGATAACATTGTCCAAAGACAATGGTTGTCCATCTATGACTTCTACATGGACAGGCTTAAGTTTCTTTACAAGAGAAATATTGTGAAGCTTGGCAAACTCTTCATCTATAAAGCAAGCGGATGCACCCGAGTCTAATAAAGCATCGACTTGTAGTTCTTGAATACCCAGATGTAAAGGTACCATAAAACAATCTGAAGGTTGAGCTGAGAGAAAGGGACCTTGATTAATTTTGGATGTTGAGATGTCCAGCTGCACGGTCCCTATTGTGGTTGGGCATCCTTGTTTTCCTGCATGCTTCTACTCCTGAGTCTTGTTGTTTGAGGCTTCTGTTTCTTCCGACAATCTACAGCTTTATGGCCCGCTTCTCCGCAATATAAACACAAGTTTTGTTCAAACCGTCGCTTCCTTTCCTCAGCTGTGAGGGGTTTGAAACGTACTGCATCAATTTGCATGGGTTCAGGATCTGTGGAGTGATTCTCTGGACCTTTTGAAAATGTAGCAAATGCTCCATCATTTCTCCAGCCTGATCGTCTTTCTTGTCGTAATTCAAAGAAGCGGTTGTCACAAATAATTGCCTGAGATATAAGTTCTTCTAAAGTATCCGCCTTAGGCATGGTGATCAATAAGTTCTTGACATCATCTCTCAGTCCATATCGAAATCGTGTCATGAACGCCTTATCATTCCAATCAAGATCACATGTAAGCTGTTGAAATTCTGCAGCATAGATTGCAGCAGAACGTGATCCTTGTCACAGATTTTGTATCTTTCTTTCAGCCACTCTTTCTCGATCGCTATCTCCAAACGCAGCAGTATGTCTCTCTATAAAAGCCTCTAGGTCGTACAATATTGGAGAATCCTTCTCCAATAGTAGAGCAAACCAAGAGCGAGCATTTCTTGATAGAAGAGTACCTATGAAAGCAACCTGGGTAAATCCATTCGGATAACGAAAAGGGTATAGGCGTAGGTAAAGCCGTACTTGTTGCACAAAACCTCGGAAGTTGGCTCTTGTTCCGTCAAACTTGTCTAGCATACTCGCTTTTGGTTCTTTCATACTAATCCTTGAAGTATCTATAGGGATCGTATGTGACACATGTCTTGCTTCTCTCAGTCGAATGATCTCTTGTTGTAGGCTATGAATTTCGCGTCTAGCTTCTTCGGTCACTAGATCAATTTGAGGTTCTTTACTTGGATTGCGAAGAAATGCAATCTCCTTTCGTACACTATTCATAAGAGCTTGAAGATCTGCAAGAGTTGCCACTCTATTGTCTACTTGTGGAGATGCACTGTCTATGACCTGGTCTACTTCCATATTTAGAGAATAGATGGATTAAAATTTTGAGAGAAGAAGAAATTGCTAAGTCTCTTGGAGAAAATTGTAGCACTACCTGTCACTAAAACCTACTCGGAGAAAAGAAAAAAAATACTAAACGATTTCAGTTTTAGAGGAGGGTAATCCGCAACCTCTAAAAATGCCTCAATGCTTTCGAGAAGAGGGGTAATCCGCACTCTATCAAGAAGGCAAAGCTCTGAAATCGATGTTAACAGTCTTTTTTACTAGTTATGCTAAACAAAAAGAAGGAATTAATATCAGTCCAAGAGAGGATAATCCGCAACCCTTACAACGCTCAAATATCTCCAAGGAAAGGGGTAGTCCACTCTCTGCCTCAAAGAACTAAGCTCTAATATTGTGATTGAGAAAATATCAGTTTAGAGGAAGGTAATCCGCAACCCGTAAAGCGCTAGAATACCTTCAAGAAGAGGGGTAATCCGCTCTCAAACAAGAAGGATTCAGCTCTGATATTAAGATAAAGGTAGTCTTGACAAACTGTCACGGACCAAAAATACAAACAAGAAATCTAAACAAGAAGTTCAAGAAGAAATGACAAGAACTAGATTATCAGATGAGTACAAGAGCAATGCCAAGAGAATTGAGCTAGAGCTTCAAGAGATGTGTTGTCGAGACTGAAGAACTCTTCAGCCTCGACTCCTATATATACTACTGGCCTATGGTTCTAAGGAAGCGCATCAAGAAGCTTCCCAAGAACTATGAAGCTTCTCGAGCAATTACCCAAGAGCTAGGAAGCTTCTCAAGTAACTTCTTAGAATCTACTAGAATATTCTAAAAATCTTCTAGAGCCTTCTAAGGAAATCTTTAGGAAATATTCAAAGAATCTTTAGAAAATCTTTCAAGAATATTCTAAGAAAATATTCAAGGAATCTTTTGGAAGTTTCTAGAGACTTCTTTCTAGAAGGTTCTAGAAACTTGTCTCTAGAAAGGTCTAAGGACTATGTCCCTAACACTTATTGGGCCGTTCAATCCATTCCAGAAACAGCTTCTTAGTAACGCGATCAGCATCTTTCAAGAAATATTCGTCTTTCAATGCATGTGAAAAAACCTCCCATGAATTCCCATAACGATCCGTAATCGATGTAATGTGGTCTCTTATCTCCGGTATCGTGGCAAGTCCAAATAATTCAACCATTTTCTTCTCAGAAACCCGATTTAATTCCATTTCACGAACATAACATCTTAAATACCTTGAAATATTCCTCCCATCAAATTGATCAATTTTATTGACCACTGCTTGCAATGCTTTGGTTGCCAAAGCTTCCTTTCGATCATTGCTTTGCTGTTGCTGTATTGATAATGAGAAGGCTTGAAACATACTAGCAATAGACAGATCCATGTACATACCTTGTCCTTTACAAGAATCCCCACCAGAAACTCCTTCCAAAAATCCTTCAAAATTTTTATTTTCGTTTTCTATAAAATAAAGATAAAATCAACCGAAATCCAATACCTTCCACCTCAAGCTTTCACGTTGGGTTCACCACTTTTGTCGTATTACGTGCTTTCCTGCTCAAGAACGCGCCAGGCGTCTCGCTGTAGAAGGTAGTATGGAGATTCGCCAATAGTCAAGCAGTCTATCAGTTTTTGACTGTTGGAATATAAACGACTGCAAGAATATACCATAAATCTATACGGATGCCCTTCGACTGCTCGTCGAAGTCCTTTTTGTCCCAGCCGGTAGGTCTTTAAACGTTACAGAGAACCCCGAACAACCCAAACTGCTAATCTTCGATACCGCTTTATACTCACGATCTTGTATCCACTGATTGTCTTGTTAGATTAACCTAATAAATTTCATTCACTCCGCATACTCAATCCTATAGACACCCTTTTAATTCTTCATCACGGATGTAACTCGATTTCACAAAACAGTCAAGAGTAATCAAACCCACTTCATTAAAAATCCCGATTCACCATTATAACACTGACTTCAGCAATGATTGCCTCAGTCTTTCCAAAACCCTATGAAGAAAAAAAAATCCCATTCTCTGTCTTTTTTCCCCGCCCGAAGCATAAAGCTAGCTCTCTGATTCTTCAAAAAACTCTCCAAAAACTTATTCTCTCCTCCTCTCATTTCTTAACCTTAATTCTAAATATCCTCAATCCTCCGTCTTGGATCCAGAATTGACTCCCACTGTCAGAGCTTGATCCAAAATTGGCTCTCGTCGTCAGAGCTTTCTCCTCCATTTTTACCTTTAAGTGATCTTTTTACCAAAAATAACGTTCCTTGAAACGGCACAAAGGACAGGACAGCCTGAAACAGAATCGAAACCCTGTAATCGGGACCACATTGAGTCGCCCGACCAATTCAGGTCTCATATTGGCTAAAAGTCCAGTAGTAAGACCCGGATGTCCCCGTAATTAGATCAAATTGGTCCTTCGCGTCAGATTGGCTGAGGCCCGTAGTAAGACCTGGATTTTTCCGTAATTAGACTGCATTGGATTGCCCGGCCAATTCAGGTCTCATATTGGGTAAGAGGACCCGGATTGGATTCTTGAAATTGGATCCAATTGGCTCTTTGAACTAGGCTCACCCGTCGTGTGAATTGGTCCTTTCTCTTCCTGCTGACTCCCGTTATTGGAATCAAACGGAGCATTTCAGTATGCCACGATTGACTGTGACGGGGTGACTGAACCTGGCCACTCAGTATTTGCACTGGAATTGGTCGTTGCTCCCAATATTCGAGGTAACTGAACATTAATAAAAGTCCCCTTTCTTTATATTTTCATGGTATACTCGTGTTACAACACGACACTGTGCGATTAAAATCTTATGTAACTCCTAGTAAAGGTCATATGTTCTCTTCAGATTCTATACCTTGTTTTACAATAGAAGTTTGTTTAAGACCAAAAAATCACAATATCTTAGTTTTGTTACATTCAAGAACCTCAGCCTATTTTATAGATGAAGATTTTGTCAAAAAATAAGAAATATCATTAGTCAAAAAAACTAAACCCGTACATGTAGAAGTCATAGATGGTGGTTTGCTATCTTCTAGAGATGTTATGTATGAGTCTGTTCTTTTAGATTTAGCAATTAAAGATCATAATAATATAATAATTTTTAATTTAATAAGATCTTTGTCTAATTTAGTTATTTTAAGATTATCTTGATTACAGAAATATTATCCTCAAATAGATTGGATTTCTTGTAATCTTAATTTTTTTGATAGTTTAATTCAAAATCTCATTATTCAAGTAAAAAAACATAAGTTTAATACATCCAAATCCTTACTGGTAGGTACAAGAGCTTTTATGCATGCTACAAAAGAAAGGTTATCTTTTACTTTAAATGCCATGCGTATTTTTGATAGTGAAAAGACGTTGAGTGGTATTCTTAATTAGTATCAAGATTTTCAAGATGTATTTGAAAAAAAGAATGCCAATATTCTTCTAAAATATCATCTTTATGATTGTTCCATCAATCTTCACAAAAGAGCTCAACGACCATTTGGACCAATCTATATTCTATCACAAAATGAATTAATTGCACTCAAAGAGTATATTGATGAAAACTTGGCTAAGAATTTTGTATGTCATTTTAAATCTCTAGTAGGACTCCTATCTTATTTTTGAAGAAAAAAGACAAATCTTTACAGATATTTATAGACTATTAAAGACTCAATAAGATCACCATTAAGAATAAGTATCTTCTATCTTTGATTTCAAGACTTCTTGATCAACTGAATCAAGCAAAGATCTATACAAAAATAGATCTATGAAAAGCATATAATTTGATATGCATTAAAGAAGGAGATGAATGAAAAAGTACATTTTGAACTAAGTATGGGTATTTTGAATATAATGTCATGCCTTTTAGACTCATGAATATACCAATTATTTTTCAACATCTAATGAATGATGTCTTTTATGAGCTTCTTGATAATTTTATTGTCTGTTATTTAGATGACATCTTAATCTATTCTAAGAACATAGAAGAGCATGAAGTTCACATTTGTCATGTATTACAAAAACTTAGAGATGCAGGATTATATACAAAGTTAAAAAAATGTGTATTCCATACTATTCAAGTTGACTTCTTAGGATACATCATTTCCAATGAAGGACTAATAATTGATCCAAAGAAGGTCCAAACTATCATGGATTTGAAGATTTCAAAAACCATAAAGGATGTACAATATTTTTTGGACTTTGTCAATTACAATTGAATCTTTATAAAGAATTTTTTTCAAGTTATAGTTCCACTTATACATTTGACTTATAAAGAAAAATTTGAAGTGAGTAAAGAAGTTGAAGCATTCTTTGATGCTTTAAAAAGAGATTTTATTTTTGTACCAATCTTATATTGTGTCAATGTCTCTAATGTATTTTTCCTAGAAAAAAAATGCATAAGACTTTGCCTTGTGTGCAGAGTTATCACAAATAGGAGCAGATGACAAATTCTATTTAGTAGCTTTTCATTCCAAAAAAATTTCAATAGCCAAGATTAATTATGAGATCCATGACAAAGAGCTCCTTGTAATTATAGATACATTTCAAGAATGGCATCATTATTTAGAAGGCACCTTAAGACTAGTCACCATATATATAGATCACAAGAATCTCAAGTATTTCATGTTGGCACATGTTTTAAATTGTCACTAAGCTCATTGGAGCATGTTCTTATCAAGATTTGATTTCAACATCATATATCAATCAGAAAAATAATAAGGTTTATTGAATGCCCTTTTGAAACATTTTGATCTTCTATCAAAAGAAGAAGATGCATCTTTTGATTAACAAAAAATGATTCTCTTGAAGCTGGAATATTTTCACTTTTAAGCAACAAAATCAATATGAACCATTGATTCAACATTTGTTAAGCAAATTCAATCAAATATGTCCTCTGATCTTTTTATCCATGATATTAAGAATAATTCTTTTAAGTCTCATGATACTTCCAAGTTTGAATTTAAGAAAAACCTACTCTATTTTAACTGATGATTATACATTTTAGAAAGTAGAGCATGATTATATATTCTTCAAACTCGTCATAACTTTCTAGCAGCTGAATATTTTGGATACAACAAGACTTTAGAGCTAATAATGAAAGATTTCTAGTAGCCTCAAATATCGAAGGTAGTCAAAGACTTTTTACAATCATGTGATATTTGTTCAAGATCCAAAACTCTTTGCCATCAACTTTTTGGACTTCTTTAGCCTTTACCTTTCTAAAACAACTATGGTCTTTCATTTCTATGGATTTTATTATAGATCTTCTAATTTTAGGTTAATATAATTCTATATTTATAGTAATAGATTATTTTACTAAAATAGTATATTTTATACTATGTACAAAATCTATCATAAGTGAAGAAATGGCTAAGCTTTTTCTTAACAACATCCATCACTATCATGGATTGCCTAAAGATATTATATCAAATATGGACACTCAATTTATATCAAGATTTTGGAGAAACTTTTTTAAGATTTTAAAGGTGGATATAAAGCTCTCTTTGGCTTTTCATCTACAAACTGATGAGCAAATACAATAGATAAATCAAGTTTTGAAGTAATACATGAGGTGTACCATCAACTATCATCAAGATGATTGGACAACTCTTTTACCATTAGCAAAGTTTGTGTATAATAATTTAATACATTCATCTACATAATAAATATCTTTTTTTGTTAATTATGGTTAGCATCCACAATTCGATACTTTTGACTTTTCAAAAGTTAATAATCTTTGGATAAGAAATGGTCTTGATCTTTGATAGTCTAATTTATAGCATGGTTGATTGGTTCTTATATTATGCCAAAAGAGCCACACCTTATGACCAATTTTAAAAGAAGGTTGTTCTTTTTGAAGTCTATGTATTGTTGCTTTATATCTTTCTTAAACTTCTTCTAGTCAAAATTTCATTGTTAAATGTAACTCTACTAATCTTATAGTTAATTCTTTAGTTGTTAGATTATTAAATTTAAAAGATAGTAATATATTTAATTTTGAATATTATCCATATTTGGCATAAAAAAACATTTGTTAAATAGAAGCATATATAATATTATTGTAAGCAATTTTGATAAGCAATAAATAAAAAGTTTAATCATCTTATTGATAGTTGATAGTATTTCTAAAATATTGTTCTAAAACTTGATTGACTTGCCTCATTTGGCTATTAGTTTGTGGATGAAATGTTGAGAATAACTTGATATTTATTAGGTAGATTTTCAAAAGTGATTTTTAAAACTTGGATATGAATTGAAGTTCTCAATTTGATATAATTCTATTTGTCAATCTAAAATATTAATAGATATTATTAAAAAAGAGTTTAATCATCTCTTTTCTTATGACTATCTACTTACATAGAATAAAATATATTATCTTAGTAAATTGATAAATAATTACAAATATAGCCTCAAAAAAAATTAATACTAAAAGATCTTTTATAAAATCTATAGAAATAAAAGATCAATATTGTCTCAAAATTAGTAGCGGTTGGAGAAGTCTAGATAGGTAATGTTAAAGATTCTTTGATGTAGAACATATATCACATAAAAATATAAATTTATTGATAGTCTTTTACATCTTAGACTAAAATAAGTTCCAAAAAAGAAGTTCTGATATCGTTTGGAATTTAAAATATTTAGTAATAAGAAAGTCATGATGCACTTGTAATATACAAAGGTATGTAGGTCCTTTAAGAATATATAGATATTTTTTAAAATAAAGAAAGTTATTTTTAAACTTTATTTTAAAAAAAATTAACTTGAGTATATTTAGGACATTGTTTAATATCAAGGACAAGAGGGTCTATAGTCAATGTTATAGAAACTTGATAAAAAAGTAAAAAATCAATTCAAATTGACATAGGTGTTGTTTAAAGATACAATTGCTTGGATGTTATGAGTGTTGTTTGTTGTTGAAAATTACTACATCTTTTTTTTAGGAAAAGATATAATTTCTTGGACAAAACATCTAATAACCGTTATTATTTTTTAAGTCAATATAAAATATTGAAGTCAAAATAACATAAAAAAAATATTCCATCGAGCTTTGTAACAATTTAAAATATTAGCCATAATGAAATCTTTAAGATTCTTGTGATTTGTATATATAGTTATTAAATATAAAGCATGTTCAACCATATGGTGCTATTCTAGAAAAATATATGAATCATCAAATCAACTTATAGATTGTATTAGAACAAAAGAATGCAATTAGAATGCAAAGTAGAATTATTTAGTAAAAGATTAGATTGAAAAAGGCTAAACATAATCAAAATAGTGTTAGTATAGAAAGTATGATTAGTTTAGAATATCTAGTAGAATTTCACATATAAAAAATATCTTAAAAGGCATGAAATTGATATATTTTTAATATCTTTGAAGTATCTTAAACAAATCTAAAATAGTCAAAATTCTAATATAATTTGGATTCAAATATTATATGATATTTAGTATATAATCCATCATATAATAGTTATTATATAAAAGCTATATAAAATTTAATATATTACTAATATAAGATATTAATAGAATATAGAGATGTTATAAGATGAGTTGAGTATAATTAAAATACTAAATAAATACGGTTTATATATGGTTGGATAATACATACAAAATATAAATAGCATATTAGATATATAGTATATAAAATATAATACGTTAAGAATCTAATAGTTATACAATGCTCTATACAATTGATATATCAAATTAAATATAAAAACAATTAAATACTAGTTGGTGATTATCTAGTGGTCGATTTTTGAGGAGGTCATGATTCAAATATCAAGAGAAACTTGCCACCATCAAAGTAGCTAGGATTAGGAGTCTCTTGCATGATCAAATTCTCTTTCCATGTTTTTTCCTCTCAATTTTAAGAGCTCCATATCATTCAATGTATTTTTGGGGGTAGAGCCAATAATCTTTAATTTGTGGTGGCAATAGTGTCATAATGTTTTTTTAATTGCCTTATCTATTCATTATAGCCAATGGTTAGAATTATTGTTGGAGAGTTTTTGGCATAGGCATCTTTTAGTTGGTATCACCTGAGTGTTGTAATGTCATGGTGATTCATTTGTGTACAAAGAGACATGTTATCAATGATGCTTTGATTCTTCTTGTATCTGCATTAGTGCGACTAGAAGAGCATAATATAGTTTTTCTATTAAAATTTCTTGTCTCAATTTTCTTTACTGATTGGTTATTACTAATTAGATTTTATTCAAATTGATTTTTTTCTCTTATTATTTTCTTTGTGCCTTTCAATCTATTTTAACTCACCAATGGTACTTCTTAGTTTTTTTTTTTCTCTTTTTTTTTTCTTTTTTTGTGACTAATTAGAATACTTGTTCCTTTTTTCAATTGATTTCTTGTGATTATTTTGTTGTCTTGTTGATTGTGCTCTTTTTCTTATTTTTTTGTTAAATTTTACAAATTTTGAGTGATTTGGATACAATTTAATACTTCTTTCATCATGCTTTTCATATACTTTTTAATGAATTTGGAATTTGGATGAAAAAGTTACAAATTCCAAATGACACAAAACTTGTACCTAATCCATATCCAAAAACTTAAACTTGATGATCCTAGCTTCCAAAGCTCAAATGACTTTGAAAAAGAAACCCTAATTCCTAATAAAGCCTTGGGCAGCCTCTTTGAAGTCCATTGGGCATAGCCTTCGACCTATAGAAATAAAGATCTCCATTCCTTGCCTTCATCCAACCATGCCTTGCTTTCATCCCTCCAAATAAGCCTTTTGCTAGTTAAGATTTTCTTCTTTAAGCTGTAATCTCCTCTCAAGGCTTCACACTAAACATTTAGGTCCTATAATTTTTTTGAAATGTTATAATCAAAAATAAATAAAACTCAAAATAAAGTTTGTTAAATCCACTCTCATTAAATTAATCTATTAACTATTCTAACATACATCTAGATTTATTAACATATAATATATTTTAACTAATTTTTACATACTATAAGCTTCTACAATACGAAAACGCAAGATAGATAAGTCTCCAATCTCTCTTATAGATGTGGATGGAAGAAGGTGGATAGAACTATTAATCTAATATCCTTAAACCTTAAATCCCTACTTAAAACATTTAGTTTGGAATTGATAAGGAAAAAAATCACGTATTTTAGAAGGTTGTTGACAAGTGGTAGGTTGGCTAGAGATGCAACTAGGTGAGTTCCTCATCAATGTAGTATGAAATGTTTGTAAAGAAATGAGCTTACCTCATCTGTTGAAGGTTGGAAATTTCAATGTAGACATGAGCTTGGAAGGCAGTATCATCTTGTACCGACATGTAGACCAGTCTGGGATGATCGAGAAGGTTGGGTCGATTTTGGGAGAGGAAAACGTGAACATTGCATTCATGAGTGTGGGCCGAATGGTACGTGGTCAAGATGCAATTGTTGCTTTCGGCACTGACGAGGAATTGAGCAAGTCCATATTGCAGAAGGTGAAAGACATTCCCGACATTTACAAGTTGGTGTTCCTCAAGCTCTGAGCACTACATCTGACGATTGCTGGTTGCAGTAATCGAAGTTGTACATGTCGATTTCTGCACAACATTACAACTGAATCAAAATAATGTAGACAATGAGAAGAGAATGTATAGCCATCCCAACGGTGTTGAACAGGGTCTTCCTCCTATTCACTTTGGATGATGTTGCCCAAGGTCTCAAAATCAAAAAGCCTGATCCAATTTACCGCGAAGACTACACATGACAAATATATTCAAGTGAAGAACTGTAGACAATTTTGGTTGTAGGTTTGCACTTACCTAGATTAATCTTCTCTATGCTTTTGTATGGAGATGGACAATTTGAGATTTGCAAACAATATGATTATATAAATAATACGAGAACTTAAAATGAGGAGAAGATGGAACTTACTATTTAACAATACTAAAATATAGACTCTCTGGTGGGTTTTGAAAAAGTCGACTTTTGATGTAAAATAGTCATATATTGATAATAAACGTTATGAATGTTGATTGTGACCTTACTGTTTTGAATCCGATTTGAAGATTGTTTCATAGAAACTGTTTTTGGTTGGATTCAAACTCTATTGTACATGCATTCGGTTAAAGCTGAGTTTTGTGATAAATTGAATCCAAAGGGGATTTATGGGATGCTATCCCATTCTTGACAAGTATTGATCAGATGGATCGGCATCACGGCACTATGTTGTCACCAACTCTTGTCAACTCGACAAATTTTTACGAACAAATTGTGTTGCAACTGTGACTTAATCTTGGAGTTTTCCTAAACCATTTTTGACAGCCCAGGCAGGACAAATGGGTCAAACTTAATGTAAAACTTCCCTCCCACCTCCTGAATTATGATTGTACTGTTTTCCACTCTTGTCAACACTCACTGCAACCGAGGCACTGCACGAATCATTCCAGAAACAACACCTAAAACCTTGGTCTGGGCCTTTTCATCGACACATTCGTCCACAGCATCTGGAAATTGATGCCCACTTTGCAAGTTCAATCGGCGGAGATTTAGCACACAACCTTCCGTTCTTCAACTCATGTTCGAAAGTGGGAAAAACTACAAAGGGTAGTAATGTTTCCGACTCTAGACACAACTAATGCATTTTTACGGGACCGGTTCTCTGCTTTGTCTGATACCAAACAAGCTAAGGGGCATCAAGACCAGATTTCCTACTGAAATTGAAAAAGCAGGACACTGGGTATCCCTATTTGCTGCCTCCTGAGCATGAGTTTTGGAAGAGAAGCGTATTACTATCTTAAAAGCCACAGAAATTTGTGAAAAAAGCAATCCTTCATTCGAAAGAAGAGTTGCACCTTGAAAAGAAACTCTGCTCGATTGCGAACTCAGGTTCGTCAATTCATAAGTCTCAAATGAAAGGCCAGTGCTTGCATTCATGTCCATCCCTACTGCCCTAAAACTTTTTCGGAGTTGACGTCTCACCCTTAACGATTCAAAGCAAATAGCGTGGTTTTTTTGGTGGGGTTCAAGTACTTGTCACAGATCACTTTCTGAAAGAAGCATGACACCCACCCACTCGGTGCTCCGAAAGGTAACGATGCCTTTGAAGCTTACACAATCGTCGAAGGTCATTGAAGAGACATTTTTCAACAATGTTGAGATGTTTCCTCAATCCCTCTGAAGAATTTTGGCAAAACCATCCAAGCTGCAGACAATCGAATACTTGTTTAAACGCCACATGATTCATTCGATTGCGAGCCGTTAAATGCGCAGACATTTTCCAAATTTAGCATCCAAGACGATGGGGATTGGTGGACGGCATGCATCGTTTTCAGCATGAGATTGCTGGAATTGAAATAGAGTCATATGTCGACTAGTGAGCGTCACAAAGGCGAAAGCTTCAGTGTTGCCCTTTGTAAAGTGAAAGAGACGTGAGTTACGTATCCAGTGTCTGCAACTAAAACTTTATTAATAACAAGTTGTAACCATGCATTACATTCGTATGAACTGATCTGAACGATTTAGTTGATGGTTTTTAAACTACAACGCTCAATGCTTCATCGGAGAAAATTACACCTTTAATTGTGAATGGTAGCGTTGCATTACACATCAACAATGAATACTTTGCAGGGTTAAAATCATTTCGATTTGCTAGTTTCTCAGACGAGAGTCGGTTGCGATTTCTCGTTGACAATGGTTGAAACATTCGGTAGTCACTATATCTTCGTGTTTGATATACGAAGACCCTGTCAGATGCTCCCCTCGGTTCAGAAAACGTCTGAATCCTTTGCAACACACGGTAGTGGTAGAGTACGAAACGAAAATGGTGACTGCAGTAGAGAATCTGTATGAATTTTAAGATCCAATTAAATTGAAATACGAAGGTCGGTTTATTACATCTATCGTCTTCTTCACAGGGATTTTAATGTTTCGAGCTTTGTATGCTATACATTGGAGAGCAAGTGACGACACACTTTGTCTCTCATTCTTGCCGGCTTTCTCTGATGGGCCATCGTGGATTCTACTCCCACCTTTTGAAGAAATACCACCGCTTGTGGGAAAATGAGCCTACCAATTTCTATTGCGAGGTAGTTTACAAGTAGTTGCTAGCTCTGCATCAAGTGCAACTTCAGAAGTCACCACCGACTTCGATCTCCTCGCATGTAGTACGTTTTAAGCCCGCAACTTCACAATCTTTTACAAGCTTAGCAATACCACATCTGTTATGAATACATAGCTATCAAACTGCCAAAAACAAGGTGCCAGTTGCCTTTTCATCCACAGAATTTATCCATTTTTAGAGTTTGTACAGCAGTTAATTCAAAATATGGTTATTTCAAGGACCTTTTGCACAGTTTGCCGACAAATCGGAATCAATAAGACCCAGCTGTCTCAATTTAAATGTAGAAGTTGCTAGTTACGTACATAACAGTCTAACAAACCAACAAAGCGGAAACTGTTTCATATATCAATGAATACCTCCTCTATATGTTTATTAATGCGTGTAGATGTTACAACTGTGACAGTTGAGCTCACTCTTTACAACTAAGGACCCCCAAAACTACTTCGTCATGGAACACGCAGAGATGACCCGGAATAAGAATGTCGTACACTAACCGTAGGATAGCTGCAATGGAAAAGCAGATGGGCATTTGTCCCTATACTAGACTGAGCTGGATGTTTTTCACATGCGACTTTACAATACACCGAGATTCCGTGACCTTCTTGCCTCCCAAAATACAGAGTCTAGTCGATCTCGTCAAATAGGGTTTGCTAACGCATTCTTTCCACACAGGTTGATATTGATAAAATCCCATAACTCTAAGAGAAAATCTATGGATGTAGGGGAGAAATGAAAGTCGAGGATTTTAGGCCGCAAAACAACCGTACTTCACAGGGAATTTTCCCGTTGCCCTGATCTTAGCAGCCATCTCCTGGGTTTTGAGAATGTCTTCACCCTTCTTAGCAGCGTTAACGGCCCTCTTCTCCTCGGCGGCCTTGTGGGCAGCTGCGATTTCATTTTTCATCATCTCCGTGTACTTCGCCCGTAAGTTCTCAAGCTTCTCCTCTTTTTTTCTAAGGCGGGCTTCGGCTTTGGTCTTCATTGTCGCCTCCTCTTCAGTGATCCTCTTCTCCTCTCTGTTAAATCTGTGGAACAGTCCAGGCACTACGAATGAGAATTACATTCTGTAAAACATGGTTACTCTGTCAACGTAAGTTCACACGAGCGATGAAGATTATAAGAATGAGCGTCGGGCAGGACAGAATCTACTACGAACACGCTACGGAGGTGATTGTTATTTGACTGAACATGTAATGCAGCACCTATTATCAATTTTCGCTTTCGCAGACTCCTCCCAGGTTTCCACTCTTTTATACAGCAACTCATGCTCAATTTTTTGGGTAGCCTTCTCCATGTGAATGATAGTGCCGGGTTCCGTAGGTGCTTCTTCGACCTTGGTGACAGCCGCTGGGGCAGGGGCACCTGATGTGAACGTCACACGAAGTGTTAAAAAAATTCTTACGCGCTCGTTGGCTCCCATGAGCATGCAGGTCATATATCCTCCTCACAATATTGCAAGATCAAGTCTAACGCACTCAAGCCGACGACATCTCCATGGTAGTGATTCAATGCATACTAGGATCAACAGGTTTCCGGGAGGTATCACAGCGCGTCCTCCACAACACAAACCATTGCAATCCGGAGGGGATATATCTTAGCTACAAGAAAACTACTGAAGAGCGCTTGAAAAAAAGTCATTGTACCGTAGCACTCGGGCAGTAACATCCCGGGCCACAGGATTTTAACTCCACATTTGTTGAGTTCCAGACTGAGGAGATATACTTAACTCTCTCAAAAGTGTCTAGTAAAAATCTTCTAAGTTCACCCTGGACTAGTAGATACGAAACTCGTAACTAGAAGAGAATCAAAGAATTAATTCACGGTGAGACCTCCAGAAAGTCTAGCATACCCGTTGTGATGGCCTTCGATTCCACGGCAGGTGCAGGGGGCTCAGCAGCTGGATTCCCTGCAGAAGCACAACGAAATTAACAGAGGCGCAGAAGTCAACCACGGTAGCGTACACATCTATTCAACAGCAAATTGATGTTCAAATCAGGAAACGCATTCTTAGGTTTGTGTAGCGGAATCTCCCAGTGAGTTCCGTGACTAACTGACGAGCCCACGAGGACTCAATCGTACCACTCTCTCAGTACAGCCACCACCACGAGATTACAGAGAAAAGGTGAATCACGTCTCAGGACTTCACAACAGCGCTAATCATACACTTCCGGTTCCAAGTACGATTTGTCTGTCTACTTGCCAAGTAACGGACTGCGGTCTAGAAGCTAGAGGAAGCATGCACCACGTGCATTATCAAAATGCACTCAGGAGGTGGTTGGTCGGTTCTATACCTGCATCTACGGGTGCAGGAGCAGCAGCCTCGGGTGCTGCAGCGGGGGCTGGAGTAGCCATGTCCACGCAAATCCCAGGAAGGAAATAGTCTATACACTTCCAAGTAGCTCGAACTCGAAATTTCCAACAGTACACCCTTAGAAGAAACTCCCAAACTAAACAACACCTGGAGCTTGAAAGACGTAGAAGACTGAGTTCCAGAAACCAAAGCCGGCTGCAGAAAGGAGAACAGGACAACAGCTGAGTGCGGACTAGCAATAAACCCATTAAAGCATTGAGGAGCCTCATAAATTTGGCGGAGAGTGGCGCGCCAGACGGCGATGGCTTCGGAGCCGGAGCGCGTGGATGGAAAGTGGGTGTGGGGCACATGATTTGCACTGCTGGGACCAGGGAAGTTGGTCAAGGACTTTTCCTCCAAAGGACTGGACGAGATCTTCAGCACACTCTGTTGGCCGTTGTCGATGCTCATCGCTGGCTCCATCCCCTCGTCGTCCTCGTCGTAATTCCAACCTCCCTCCCTCCCCGCCCCCAGATCCAATCCAGACAAAACCATCCCTCTAATCCTGTTGCTTAAGGATCACTTTCTTACTCTGACACTGGAGGGTTCCCATCTGTCCCTCCCACCGACCCATCAACTCCAGCTAGCTCTGTCATCTTCGAATTGACAGCATGATTCCGGATACCTCCGACGACACACATACAAACTCTCTCTCTCTCTCTCTCTCTCTCTCACATACACACACTCTGTTCAAGCGGCGAGCCAGGCTGCTCTATTAGCGCAATACGCCGAATTCTTTACCCAGCTAGCTGTCAAAGTTGGCTTCCAGAGCTTTCAGCGACATTCACTGACATGGGCTGTCGACAATCGTCCTTGTTGGATGAATGCATAATTTGTTATTCAATATTTATTTGTCTGTTTCCTTTGATAACTGCTTTTTGGGGGGTAATGACCACATAATGTTTCACTATGGGATACCAGGTTTCCCTGCTGCCAAGTATCCGGCACAAAAGAGTAACAAATATCATGTGGTGGTATTTCTACAAATGACTTCTTAAAAATAACATCTCAATTTGTTGTTCTCTCACTTGCTCATGATATTAGTGCAAAGTATGAGGGATTGTTTGATTCATCTAAAAGCCAACATCTACTCTTGAATGTGTCTATTATAATACTGACTTTGTTTTGTCCATTTTGGAATTCTGTTAACTGGTGGCCACCATGAGTCTTGTCTTATCTCCTTTTCCGTTGCTGTTTTTCTTTTTTCTTTTTTCTGTTTTACTTGGAATGCCCACCCTTGCAGAATTATGAGATTCTTTTCAAAGTGTCTTTTCATAAAGAGGGAAAAATAATTTCTAATTTATATGTCTGTCTGTATGTATGTAGCGAAGAAGAGGGAGGGTTGTGAACTACTGCTTACTTGTAGCATTTGTAACTGTAGCTATTATAAATTCTAATTTTAAACTGGGCATTGATCCTACTAATATACATTAGATTGTTTTATAAAATGACCAAGTAATTTTAAAATCAAAAAAAGATATATGTAATTTCATGTCCTCTTACACTAAATATATTTCTCTATTTGATTTAGTATTGAAAAGTTTGTGCATTGGAACTGTGAGTTAGATTGCAGTTCCAGAGAGACACATAATCCAGTTGCAAAAAATTACCCTTTCGAATTTTCAGATTGGTTAAACAATTAAATTCACATCTAAGATTCTCAGCAAGTCCAGAATACGGGTCAAGTAGGGATAACTAAATGCTGCCCAATGTGTTGACTGCCCAATTACCCTGCTGCAACGACAGCCTGGCTCGACGACGAAATTTTTCATTCATCCAACTTTCGTCATCATCCATCAGTGTTTAGTGCAACAAACACACCCACGAGTATCAATGGTTGACAAGTATAACTGTTGAAACACTCTTTTAATAACCAATAATTGAGTTTGTTGAGTGTTGGGTCGCTTCTTTCATTTCCAAAAAAAAAAAGTTCTTAAACGTAATCGCTCATTCATGTGTGCTGAGCTTATGTAGATGCAGGTGAAGCCATTGAATACAAGTGAAAACGATAATGCTGACCCAAAAGTTTATCTCACGGTGAGCACGCCAAACTTGACATTTTTGAGAATTTAAAATTTAGATGAATATTATGTTTTCCAAATCCAACCTTCATTAGTTAGAGGTTAATGCTATAATCATATTTAAATTTTGGTAATTTTTTTGTGTGAAATGGTTGTTAGAGACAGTATGTAATTTTTGTTATTTTAAAAAAAGAATTTAAACCAAAATCTCATAGTCTCAAATTTATGAAGTTGAGTAACATTTTAATAGAAACAACGTTCTGATTCAACTTACTTATTTTTTTATACAGGTTCTGACTTGCTTCATACAATTAAAAGACAAAATACAGTAACTTGTGACAAATTAAAATAAATAAATAAACCCGTAAATAAATCAATGGTTACAAAGTATTGAAGAAAAATTATATGCAACATTTAAATCACTACATAATTTTTTTCTAAATAGTAAATAGGAAATCAACTAAAATGTTTTTGAAACCTTACAGTTCTTCTTATTTTGTGTTCATTCAAACAACATTTAAATTTTGGATTCTTTTGAGATCGTTGGAAAACAAAAATTATGATACAGTTATAGTTTATGACCCTGAGATATTTAGGAACACAACAAGGTAAATATTTCGTTATTGAATTGTCCAAAGAATACATCAAAATAGATTTTTATAACAAACCATGGCATGACTTGAAGGAAAAAGTAAAATATTATGAGGTTTAAATTTACACCATGTATACACAACTGCAAACACACCAACAGTGTAAATAACACAAGGATATTAGTTGTACAGTACATGCTTATTTGAGTGGACACTTTTATTGCTAATTCATCTTTGAAACTTTCATAGAAAAATTCATTGAAGTTCTTATTATTTGAACTCATATTTATGTTCATTCTTGATTAAAACTATGTCATGATTTTGTAAAGTGTGATAAAAGTATTAATAATGAAACGATGATGCATGGGTAAGTGTAAATCACTCTTTGGAAATTTATTTCAAAGAGTTTGAAGATCTGTCGGAATGGCAATTGTGACACAGGAGGTCCCAGAATATAAACTTACATGTTTGATGATAAAGTTGTATGAAGATATATATGTATATATATATATATATATGCAAGGAATTTGACTTTATAAGGTATAGGTTATTTCATTGTATTGCTTAATTCTCAAAATACACCAGTTTGAAAAGTAAAATGATCTAAACAATGAAAACTAACTGAAAACATTATCAATACCTCAATTCATGGATTTTGCATCAAATACAATACTTGCAAAAGCTTCTATTTTTTATTTTTTATATGTCTCTCTTTCTCTCTTTCTCTCTCTCTCTATATATATAATACAGAGAAAATGGAGTTTATGTGTACATCCAAAGGATATTACATCTTCTCAAGCATTCTTTCATATAGAAATCCATTCAAAATTGTTTGCTAATTTTTGTATCAATCAAGTGTCTTAATGAATGATAAAGGTAAGTAGAGACAGACTCTTCAAGAGCCACATTCCATGGATATTAGCTATGTTGTATGTTATCCACTTTACAAGTGACATATGTCATTCTTTTACTTTAGATTTGTTGTTTGGATGCTTCTTCAATAAACAAAAACCTTTAGAAATTAATTTCTATGTCCTCTATAATCATGTAAGATCTCATTGCTTTTGCATATTGTTCCCAAAACTAAGCAAGGGATTCTAATGTTAGTATATATGCATAACTATGTAAATATATAAATATATATATATATATATATATATATGTATTAACTTGTGATAATTTTTTTATAAATTGGATACACCATAAATTTGATATAGTATCTATTATAAATTCTATCTTTGAAAAAAAATATTAAAAAACTAAAAAATATATTTAAGGAATAGATGAGTTACTTGGTGTTTTTTTTTTTTTATCTTAATAAGAGATTTTGAACATTGTGAGTGTTAATGGGATAATAATATGCTTTGTGCTACAATATTTTATAAGGGGTTTTATTTGGATATTCCAAAAGGAAGTCTAGCAATGCTAAAGGCTTCAATTAGATGATATAAGAGATTCAAATGAGAAAAGTGGACATTTAAATATTTTATAATATTTGGTTTACAAAAAAATATCATATAACTACCTAAATATATTTATTAATTTTTATGATTTCATTGATTTTTACAAAACAAGTAATAAATGTTGCTAAGATACCATCATAGAAAATTTGAATAAGATTTGATTATGAACAACTACTATATAAGGTGAAAGACAACGCATGTGGTTCCACTTAAACCATTCCAATATGCAAAGTATATAGGGGTCTAATTTGAAAAGAAACAATACTAACTTCGATGATTTGTTTGATGGTAGAAAACAAAACCAATAAGATGTGCTAACCTTAGGATTCATGAAGGACTAAGTGCATTAGTTGCAAGTTCCAATAAGATGTGGGATTTGCTCTTATGCTACTCAAACAAGGACTTTCCTATATTATTATCTAAGCCATAATTCTTACCACCTTTGCAAAAATCATAAGATTGAACAATATTCTAAAAAAGATGATTGACATATTATACACAAGAACTGCTTATGGTGCACCTTGCCACACATTTAAAGAGGCAAATATTGCCATGTTTCTCAAGATATGTGAAACTTAGAAGTTGGGAGATGAATTCTTATATATTCACCTTACCCTTTGTTAAAATTTTATCAATTTTTTTTTTTGATCCTATGAAAGTTGGATCTAAGATATAAGTAAAAAGAAATCAAATTAGATATAAAGCATAGTCTTAATTATCATTTTTTTACTCCATAGTTTTACTATCAATAGTTTTACTATCATAAGATATTAAATCAATCAATCCAATTAAGATATATGCAATGCCTATGGTAAATTAGATATTTAATATCTTGAGATGATCTTTCTAATCAATATTGAGAGGCATATTGTTTTGAGAAGGCAATGCACGAAGATGCCACAATTGCCTAATGTAAATTTATTACCAACTTTTTGCACAACAATGTCTAGCTCTATATTCCAAAATAGAATGTGCCACACTAGGACATTTCTAATGTTTTTGAAAAAGATGATTATCTACTTGAATAAAAGGATGAAGTAGATAATCATCTTTTTTAAGTAGATCAAGGGACAAGCCTTGCAACAGACATTGTTGTGGTTTAGTTTTAGAAAAAAGACTATAAAGGTGGAATTGCCATGTCACACTATGTACATGAATATCCATCATTAAACTACTTCAATAGCAATCTCATCATTCAAAACTTTGCTGTAATTAATATCACTAACAATACTTACAACATGTTTTTTTACAATGCTTACATGTTAGAGAAAGAGCACATATGTATTGTGTTGGTTGCTCCTACTTTATCATCTCAAAATTGTAAATACGTATATCTAGGATGGCTGCGTTCTTCCAAAAATCTCAATGGGCCTACTTGATAACTGTGTCGGCTAGAATAAATCTAAGCTCGAGGTAATGTTGTTTGCACTAATGTCAATCGTGTTCTACTAAAGGATCGTTCTCTGTTTTAGTCAAAACATTTACACACCGATTGACCTGATCAAGGAGGTGAATAAGATCCAATCAATATGTGGTGTATTTCTGGATCATCGAGAGTCCAACTGACCCTTCTTTGAAGAATGGAAGGCCGTTTTGAACAAGTTTTTCCTTCCTCTACCCACTGAGTTCAAGTCTATTTTTGTTTTTGTTCTTTTTTTGAAATCAACGAGGGCTTCGGTACAGCACAACATCTCACTTATACTCTTGACTTTGATGCCATCGTCTTCTCAATAATTTAATTAGGCAGCGTGGAGGCCATCTGCAGATAATGATAGTTGAATTTTGCACCGTTTCGGACATTCATCAATAAAAAAAACTCAGTG